>NC_134480.1:26563138-26771894 GCF_964194025.1 Convolutriloba macropyga | reverse complement strand
AAATCACTTTTTAGTGCTCTTTTATAGTGCAAAATCCATTTCAGATGATTTAACGACTTAGTAGATCTTACATATTTAGCGTTGAATTTTAGCGTTGATCTTACATAAATTCAACGCATTCATAGCTAATCTTACATAAATTTGCGTTAAATTTTGGCGTAGATCTTACATATTTAGCGTTGAATTTTGACGTTGATCTTTTATAATATCAACGCATTCAACGCTATACTTACATAATTTTGCGTTGATTTTTGGCGTAGATCTTACATATTTAGAGTTGAATTTTGGCGTTGATCTTACATAAATTCAACGCATTCATCGCTAATCTTACATAATTTTGCGTTAAGTTTTGGCGTAGATCTTACAAAATTAGCGTTGAATTTTAGCGTTGATCTTTTAAAACATCAACGCATTCAACGCTAATCTTACATTATTTTGCTTTGAATTTTGGCGTAGATCTTACATATTTAGCGTTCAATTTCAGCGTTGATCTTACATGAATTCAACGCATTCAAGGCTAATCTTACGTAATTTTGCGTTGAATTTTGGCGTAGATCTTACATATTAAGCGTTGAATTTTAGCGTTGATCTTACAAAAATTCAACGCATTCATCGCTAACCTTACATAATTTTGCGTTAAGTTTTGGCGTAGATCTTACAAAATTAGCGTTGAATTTTAGCGTTGATCTTTTAAAACATCAACGCATTCAACGCTAATCTTACATTATTTTGCTTTGAATTTTGGCGTAGATCTTACATATTTAGCGTTCAATTTCAGCGTTGATCTTACATGAATTCAACGCATTCAACGCTAATCTTACGTAATTTTGCGTTAAATTTTGTCGCAGATCTTACATATTTAGCTATGAATTTAGCGTAGATCTTACGTTTTTAGCGTAGATCTTACATATTTAGCATTGAATTTAGCGTCGATCTTACATAATTTCAACGCATTCAACGCTAAACTTACATAATTTTGCGTTGAATTTTGGCGTAGATCTTACATATTTAGCGTTGAATTTTAGCGTTGATCTTTTATAATATCAACGCTTTCAACGCTAATCTTACATTATTTTGCGTTGAATTTTGGCGTAGATTTTACATATTTAGCGTTGAATATAACGCTGATCTTACATAAATTCAACGCATTCAACGCTAATCTTACATAATTGTGCGTTGAATTTTGACGTAGATCTTACATATTTAGCGTTCAATTTCAGCGTTGATCTTACATGAATTCAACGCATTCAACGCTAATCTTACGTAATTTTGCGTTGAATTTTGGCGTAGATCTTACATATTAGGCGCTGAATTTTAGCTTTGATCTTACATAAATTCAACGCATTCATCGCTAATCTTACATAATTTTGCGTTAAGTTTTGGCGTAGATCTTACAAAATTAGCGTTGAATTTTAGCGTTGATCTTTTAAAACATCAACGCATTCAACAATAATCTTACATTATTTTGCTTTGAATTTTGGCGTAGATCTTACATATTTAGCGTTCAATTTCAGCGTTGATCTTACATGAATTCAACGCATTCATCGTTAATCTTACATAATTTTGCGTTAAATTTTGTTGTAGATTTTACCTATTTAGCGTTGAAATTAGCGTAGTCCTTACATATTTAGCGTTGAATTTAGCGTTGATTTTACATAATTTCAACACATTCAACGCTATACTTACATAATTTTTTGTTGAATTTTGGCGTAGATCTTACATATTTAGCGTTCAATTTTAGCGTTGATCTTACATAAATTCAACACATTCAACGCTAATCATTTGTAATTTTGCGTTGAATTTTGGCGTAGATTTTACACATTTTGCGTTGAATTTTAGCGTAGATCTTACATATTTAGCGTTGAACTTAGGGTTGATCTTACATAAATCTAAGGCATTCAACGCTAATCTTTCCATTCCATTTCAGACCACTTTACGATTTCAAAAAGTTTTTTTTCAAAAAATCAATTTTTCCACTATTTCGTCCCCTATACTTCACAGCAAAAAAATCACTTTTTAGAGCTCTTTTATAGTGCAAAATCCTTTTCAGATGATTTAACGACTTAGTAGATCTTACAAATTTAGCGTTGAATTTTAACGTTTATCTCACATAAATTCAACGCATTCATCGCTAATCTTACATAATTTTGCGTTAAATTTTTTCGTAGATCTTACATATTTAGCGTTGAATTTAGCGTAGACCTTACATTTTTAGCGTTGAATTTAGCGTAGATCTCACATATTTAGCGTTGAATTTAGCGTTCATCTTACATAATTTCAACGCATTCAACGCTATACTTACATAATTTTGCGTTGAATTTTGGCGTAGATCTTACATATTTAGCGTTGAATTTTAGCGTTGATCTTTTATAATATCAACGCATTCAACGCTAATCTTTCTTTATTTTTCGTTGAAATTTGGCGTAGATCTTACATATTTATTGTTCAATTTAGCGTTGATCTTACATAAATTCAACGCATTCAACGCTAATCTTACATAATTTTGCGTTATATTTTGACGTATATCTTACATATTTAGCGTTGAATTTTAGCGTTGATCTTTTATAATATCAACGCATTCAACGCTATACTTTCATAATTTTGCGTTGAATTTTGACGTAGATCTTACATATTTAGCGTTGAATTTTAGCGTTGATCGTTTTAATATCAACGCATTCAACGCTAATCTTACATTATTTTGCGTTGAATTTTGGCGTAGATCTTACATATTTAGCGTTGAACTTAGCGTTGATCTTACATAAATTTAGGGTATTCAACGCTAATCTTTCCATTCCATTTCAGACCACTTTACGATTTCAAAAGTTTTTTTTTCAAAAAGTCAATTTTTCCACTATTTCGTCCCCTATACTTCACAGCAAAAAAAATCGCTTTTTAGTGCTCTTTTATAGTGCAAAATCCATTTCAGATGATTTAACGAGTTGAGAATCAATTTTTTTCACTGTTTTGAACCCTATATTGCAAAGGTGAGAAACATGAGGTCAGAAAAAAATTATTTTTAGTGCTCCTTTATAGTGCAAAATCCACTTCAGACTATGTTACGATTTCAAATTTTTCACGTTTTTTTTCGAAAAATTATTTTTTTTTTACTGTTTCGACACCTATGCTGCACAAGTGAGAAAAATGAAGTCAGCGAAGAATAATCTTTGAGTGCTCTCTTACGGTGCAAAAACCATTTCAGACCATTTTAGGAAATCAAATTTTTTTTCAAAACTTTTAAAAGTTTTTAAATTTTTCCCAGTACGCCTCACATGGTAAATGCGTTGAATATGCTAAGTTAAATACTACGCAAAATCAACGCAAAATATGTAAGATCTACGCTAAATTCATCGCAAAATATGTAAGATCTACGCTTTATAAGAATTGCGGCTCTTAAGGAAACCAAGGTACTGTGGCACAATGGTAGAAGACAAGCAAACAGGAGGTCAGCAGTTTGAGTCCCATACGCAACTGGAGGTTAATAATTCAAGTGGACGCTTTGATTTTTTGTAAGATCAACGCTAAATTCAACGCAAAAATATGTAAGATCTACGCTAAATTCAACGCTAATTATGGAAGATCTACGCTAAATTCAGCGCTAAATATGTAAGATCTACGCTGAATTCAACGCTAAATATGTAAGATCAGCGGCAACTAGCGTTGACAAGTCGGAAAATTCACCGCAATTTTCTTACATAATTTTGCGTTGAGTGCGTTGAATTTTTGTCTTCAAATTCAACGCATTCAACGCAAAATTATGTAAGAAAATTGCGGTGAATTTTCCGACTTGTAAACGCTAGTTGCCGCTGATCTTACATAATTATGGCCAAATTCCTCGGCCGGGTAGAGAAGTTTTCGAGTAGAAGTAATCGCTGTGCAAAAGTTCAATTCCTTACACCGTCTGTGGACAACTCGCCTAACACGAACTTTCAATTTAATTAGATTGTCCATTGTTCAGCGCAGAAGGCAATCATAAATTTTTTAAAACTCTCAATCGCATCCTTAGGCTTCAATAAATGGCCACTTTGACGCAGTGGAGCTGCTATGTGAGAATGGGGCCAATATTCACAGGAGAGACAATCACGGCGACACTGCCCTCAGACATGCTGCAGCATTTGGACATCTAGACATACTCAAATTTCTTATCCAGGTACGGCCATTTTATTCACTACGTACAGGAAACTGAAGATGTTTTGGATTGTTTTTAAGCCGAAACACGTTTGAGGTTTCATAGCAATATAATGCTATTAAACAGTGCGATGAGTTGCCGTGAAAGAGAAATAACACCGCAGAAATCTTTCATACCCCAAAAACGTGACGTAATTTAAAACATATATAGCTGGTCACCCCAAAATTGTGCTGCAAAAAGAAGTTAATTATTTTGAAGAGAGCGAAGCTACTGGCATCCCTTACTGCTCCCTAATTCGTTAACTCGTAAACAAAAAATACAAAGATTTTCATTGTAGATCAAAAATGGATTTTGTTTGCAATTTTCATCTCAAAAACGGCGATGAATAATTATTGAACTAAGAGTTGAGAAACACCTTCAATAAGCAGGATAAACTGATAAGTTGATACAAATGCAACAAAAAAGTAAAACAACTTTCAAAAAATTATAAGAATTTTTTCTTGCGTTTTTCAACTCGTGAGTATCCACAGCAAAATATATTGTTCGTTCGATATTCAAATTGATTAAAAAATCTTTTCAAATCTTTTAAAAAATCGACTGGCTTTCCTAAACCTTAAATACACATCAGAAAAAATAATTGATGTTTCTTCTAGAAAAAATAAAAGTTCTTTTTTTTTCATACAAAGAAAAAATAATCAGTGCTTATACGGTGATGTGATCATTTTTTGCTCTTAAAGTTTTGAAATAAAATAAAACTTGGTCCCGCGACTTCTTCGTTAAGAGCTGACCATCTGTTTAACATCCTGACTGAAAAAGTGCGGAGAACTTTAGTACGGTAATTTTGCCTCCATTTCACTTGTCTATGACTCGATTAAAAGGTCATGGTGGCTTGAAGAATGTAGTAAACGATTATATCGACGCCATGAACCCGAGTGTCGCCTGAAGTGTCATCAAGAATACAACTTATGGGAAAAAAGTGTAAAACGGCCGTGTTAATTACAATCTATAATGCAGTTTGATTCAAATGAGAAATACGTGACAAAAAAGCACCGACTCATATGAGAATGTTTAACATTAAGACTAGCAGACAACAATTACGTAATACATATTTATGCAATATGATTTGTACTTTCATAACTGAGACGTTTCAATTGCAAAAGTTACTTAAAATAGGCATTTACTCAAAGGTCGAGTACATACCCAGGTTGAGGTCGCGCTCGAAATTGTCCCTGATCAGACCGTCCCAGACAAGTGTGACCTCTGATCAGACCGTCCCAGACCGAAGTGACCTCTGATCAGACGAGTGTGCGCTCGAAGATCGTTGTGCGCTCGAAGTGCGCTCGAAGCCGCCTCTGATCAGACGAGTTCCAGACCGAAGTGACCCCTGATCAGACAAGTTCCAGACCATTGTCCAGACGAGTTCCAGACCATTGTCCAGACTAAAGTGCGCTCGAAATATTGTCCCAGACCATATGCATGAATGATCTCTGCAGACCTTCAATAACGAAAGTATTGCACAAAATTGACAATAAATAAAAAAATAAAATAAATCAATGAAAAAAATAAATTTTCTTACCAATAAACGAGTCCGTATACAACCCAGGTTAAAGTACCGAAGAGAGTATGTCCATACTGAAGATGAACAAAATGCCTGGAATGCTAAATTTTGGGTTAGTGGATTCTTAGAATAGACAGGGATGCTCAGTCATATACGCTCCTACACAATGTTCCGATCCCGCTCATCCACGTTTTTATTTAATTGTCTACCAAATGAGGAAGAGTTGGAAAATTTTTAAAATTCCACAAAACAATGTGAAAAATAATGCTGGATTAAGTGAACAAATATGCTTGACATCATGGCCGATGAGACTTGCCATTAATGAAAGTAAAAGACATCACCAACAATAAAACCGTATAACAGAAAACAATTATTGCGACACAAAAGTTGGTGTCTAACACAACTCTAATTAACAAAGTGAAAAAGGAATCAGCTAAAACGTGATTTCAACAAATTAACCTGTTTCTCACTAGATAAGATACGAGACCTTTCAGTAAAGAGATGCAGTAACAGGTCGACGAAGAACAGAAAAGAGGCAAAGATCAAACATACGTTTTTGTTTTCAAAATAGCAACCCTCCAATTGATTTAAACCTATACATATCAACTCGCCACATTAACAAAATATATGTGGAACCATATAGGAAGTTTTTAAACTTTCATTATATGTCAGATGAATACAAAAAGAACAGCAAAAACAAAAAATCAAAAAAAATTACTAAGAAAGCTTTATCCTTGTCGTTAAAACCCTAGGCTGTTCAAAAAAATTGAACTTCTTAAATATCGTTTCTATTTTTCAAAGTTTAATTTATTTCAAAGTTCAATTTCACATGACTTACTTCTTCATCAAAATTCAAAAACAAATCAAAGATAGTTGGAGTCTATAACAACAAAAACTGGAACAAAAATTGACGGTCTGTGGGTCGTCTTAGAGTAAAAAACTGGGAAAATAATTATAAAACAATAAAAAAAATTTGTTTATTTTTTTGCAAAGTATATTTTTTCAAATTTATAGTTTCCTTCTGACCAAGAGGGTTAAAAGGTCCTTTCTCACATTGACTTGTTGTTTTTACTTCATCAATAGAAATGCTCTTGTGAAAAAATTTTTTAAGGAAATCAGCAAATCTTTTTCTGATGATTTTCAATTTTTTTGCATCTTGAGTATCATTAGCTCTCCTGGAACCATCGCCACTGTAAACAATTTTCTGAGAAACCACTTCTAGTTGCATTATTTTTGGTTCACGTGAAAGAGCTGAAGAATGATTTCACAAATCGAGACGACTATTGGATATTAAAACGGAAGACTAAGAAAAATCTGCAAACTATCATTTCTGATTTTTGCTTTCCTTTTAAAAGAGTGATGTGCCGGATCTTATTCGGTCAACTGAAACCAATTTACATGAGCAAATCATTTAAAAAACATTACAGACGTCGTATCCTGATATTAAAAATGTCAAAACAGCCCTTGGTACTAAAAAATATACATAAAATAATCATTAAAAAGGATTTGTTCTTCATTATGTTACTGAATCGTCAAGGAGTGAAAATTAAATTAGCGAGTATAATAAATTATCAACATTTTTAGTAAATGAGCCGTAAAATAATTTATGACAGCACTAAAAAAAACTTAGTTTAACGGGCGAGTGCTAAAATTAATAAAGAAAGTCCCGGTTTTTTACAAATCATGGTTTAATAAAGAAAATCATTAAGAATCTTATATTTGTTTATTCAGGCATTGTTTTGCAAAGTTTTTCAGATTAAAATTTAGCATTTTTAATGGTTCTTACAAACCAAAAAACGTTTGTATTTTATTTATTTTTTGAACGGTAATAAGACTCTGTAGTGCTACTAAGAATTACAAAGTTTTCGAATTTTTGGTCACTTAATCTTTCTCGTTTAATAACTTTTTAGTTAGGGTGAAATGATTCGGGTGATAAAGTCCATTTTCTAGAAGTTTCGACGTTGTTTCTGGTTAAATATAGATATATGTTAACTTTAGTTTAGTTTGAGTAGAAGAATTTATTTCGACAAAAAAATTTACCTTTTTTTTCGAGAATTTTTCACTAACATTTTTTTGTTTATGCAATATTTTGCAAAGTTTCTACAAATAAAATTTAGCTTATTTAACGTGTCTTACAATCCAAAAGAAAATAATTGTAGTTCATTCAACGTTGGCGCTGTAATAAGCCTCTGTAGTGCTAGTAATAGTTGCAAAATTTACGAAATTTTGATCATTATTAAAGATTCGTTGTTTAATAACTTTTTAGTATGAACGAATTGAGAAACGTACTATAGCTCATTTTCTGGCATTTTTTACGCTTCTTTTAATTATAAATATATTTTTTCACTTTAAGGTAATTCAAAACAAAAATTTTGTAAAAGAGTAACTTTCGACAAAGAATTTTACCTTTTTTTCAAGAATCTTTCACTAATATTTTTTTTCTTTAGACAATATTTTGCAAAGTTTCTATGACTAAAATATAGCTTATTTAACGTGTCTTACAATCTAAAAGAAAATCTTTGTAGTTCATTTAACGTTGGCGCTGTAATAAGCCTCTGTAGTGCTAGTAATAGTTGCAAAATTTACGAAATTTTGGTCATTATTAAAGATTCGTTGTTTAATAACTTTTTAGTACGAACGAATTGAGAAACGTACCATAGCTCATTTTCTTGTATTTTTTACGTTTTTTCTAATTTTAAATGTATTTTTTCATTTTAAGGTAGTTCAAGCCAGAAATTTTGTAAAAGAGTAAATTTCGACAAAGAATTTTACCTCTTTTTCGAGAATCTTTCACTAATATTTTTTTCTTTAGACAATATTTTGCAAAGCTCTTATGACTGAAATTTAGCTTATTTAACGTGTCTTACAACCCAAAAGAAAATCTTTGTAGTTCATTCGACGTTGGCGTTGTAATAAGCCTCTGTAGTGCTAGTAATAGTTGCAAAATTTACGAAATTTTGGTCATTTTTAAAGTTTCTTTGTTTAATAACTTTTTAGTGCGAACGAACTGAGAAACGTACCGTAGCTCATCTTCTTGCATTTTTAACGCTCTTTCCGAATATATATAAAACTGTTTTTCGGAACTTTTTTTGCTCCAGATGATAGCCCTTTTCTTCCTGATTCCAAAACACCTTCATTTTTAAGAATTGTTTCAGTAGTCTTGAAGATATGGCGTTTTGAAGATCTAGCCCCCTCGTTACTCCCGTGCCCGACAAACCCCCGCCCATCCCCCCACTCGTCGCTGGTTCTAACGAAATTGAAATAATTTCATTTTCGTTGATTCCGTTTAGTAACAGCTTTTGAAATATGAAATTTGAATGCAAGTTGTTTTTCGCCTCTCTACAGGTAAGTTATATGTGTTGGCAATGTGAAATATTCGAATGAACTGCCGCATTGCCAAATGACCAGCTCTATACAATCTGAGCAGGTGATCTGACAGCAGGAGGAGTGCTAGGAAGCGCTGTCCGGCTAGACCATTATAATTAACCTGCAAAGAGGTGCATATGAAACGAAATGTATCGGAAACATTCAAATGGTGATAGTAAGTTAGTGAAAGCAATGAGGAAGTGTCAGAGCCCCCCCCACCCAACCCCCCCCCAAATCTGGCAGCTACACCAGAATACCCCCGCCCGTGCTACGTGTGGTACCGTACGAGTGTTGCACGTCGCAGAATAGCTGCGCGCGCTGCTGTAGAGCGCAGATCAGAGTGTCGAACGTGCCCAAGGTCATTTTAATAGCAGGAACTGAGTATTTTAGATCAAGTGAGAAGCAGTCAAGGTATTTTGACGACCATGTACCTGGACAGGGAGTTAATGTTAATGAGTTCTTGAGTCCAGGAGGACGCCAAAAGGAGATAAGAGTTAAATGTTTCGAAGGTTTTAAAAAAGACAAGGAATTTTATAGGACAAGACGTCAAGTTGATTTAGATCTCGCAACCTTTATAAGGTTCGTCAATTTCCAAGCTAAGTGCGAGCCTGGGCAAGTACTAGCGAAGGTCTGGAAGATATTTTAGAATGCGAAATCGATCAAGTTGGGCAAATTAAGACCAAATCAGAAAACGGGCGAAAAAAAAACAATGGCGTTACAATGGCTGGGTCAATTTTTTTGGCAGTGGAGACTGCAAACGTGCCAGGAATCTTATCGAGAAAAAGAGAGAAAAATATGGCGAATTGATCATTTAAAAGTTGGCAGGATCAGATGTCTCGGTTTTCATACCAAGAAGAAGGTTGTAGCTGTACCAAAAAAAAAGAATTCCTGCGAAAAAAGAAGTGCCTAGGCAATTTTCCAGCTGGGGTAAACGATGGTCCCCAATAAACGAAAGTCGATTTGCGGCTGACGTTTTTGATTGCTTATTTTCAAATGGTGTTGTGCTAGTGGAATAATTGTTATAGCAGTGTTGTTTTAGTGTTTGTCTTGTAGTTTTTTCTTACATATTGAGAAATTGTTTATTTGATGCTTATGATTTAGCTAATCTGAATTCAAAATTGTCCCATCTGAGAGCTTTTTTTTCTTTATCATTTATTTGTACTGCTTCTATTAACTTTTGCATGGTTTGTTTTTGAGGATTTTTAGGGGAAACCCTAGATTACCAAGAGAATCGTTGAAAACATTCCATTATATGCTCAAAATTACGATTTTTCCGCATTTTAGAAATTATAGAATTTTAAAAATACGTCTTTTTCATCGGGTCAAGGAGTTATTCAAATCGAACCAAACTCGGTATGGAGTATCCTCTGTGTATCTAGAGTCCAAAACAGAAAGAATTTTTGGTATAGCTTGCCTAGGAAATAAGTTAGCTTTTGATACGGAAATTTGCGATTATTTCGAATATATAATTTCAAAAAAAGAGCTTTTTGATCGGGTCAAGGAGCTGTTCAAATCGAACCAAACTCGGTATGGAGTATCCCCAGGGTATGTAGAGGCTAAAACAGAAAGATTTTTTGGTATAGCTTGCCTAGGAAAAAAGTTCGTGTTTCAATCGGAAATATCGACTTATTCGATTATTCTATTTTCAAAAATATAGAATTTTCATCGGGTCAAGGAGTTATTCAAATCAAACCAAACTCGGTATGGAGTATCCCCTGTGTATCTAGAGTCTAAAACAGAAAGAATTTTTGGTATAGCTTGCCTAGGAAATAAGTTAGCTTTTGATACGGAAATTTGCGATTATTTCGAATATATAATTTCAAAAAAAGGGCTTTTTGATCGGGTCAAGGAGTTGTTTAAATCGAACCGAACTCGGGATGGAGTATCCCCAGGGTATGTAGAGGCTAAAACAGAAAGAATTTTTGGTATAGCTTGCCTAGGAAAAAAGTTCGTATTTCAATCGGAAATATCGACTTATTCGCTTATTCTATTTTCAAAAAAATAGAAATTTCGTCGGGTCAAGGAGTTATTCAAATCGAACCAAACTCGGTATGGAGTATCCCCTGTGTATTTAGAGTCTAAAACAGAAAGAATTTTTGGTAAAGCTTGCCTAGGAAAAAAGTTATTTTTTGATACGGAAATTTGCTATTATTTCGAATATTTTTTTCAAAAATAGGTCTTTTTGATCGGGTCAAGGAGTTGTTCAAATCGAACCAAACTCGGCATGAAGTATCCCCATTGTAAGTAGAGTCTAAAACAGAAAGAATTTTTGGTAAAGCTTGCCTAGGAAAAAAGTTAGCTTTTGATACGGAAAAGTTGCTATTATTTCGAATATTTTTTTTCAAAAATAGGTCTTTTTGATCGGGTCAAGGAGTTGTTCAAATCGAACCAAACTCGATATGGAGTATCTCCAGGGTATGTAGAGTGTAAAACAGAAAGAATTTTTGGTAAAGCTTGCCTAGGAAAAAAGTTATTTTTTGATACGGAAATTTGCTATTATTTCGAATATTTTTTTTCAAAAATAGGTCTTTTTGATCGGGTCAAGAAGTTTTTCAAATCGAACCGCACTCGGTATGGAGTATCCCCAGGGTATGTAGAGGTTAAAACAGAAAGAATTTTTGGTAAAGCTTGCCTAGGAAAAAAGTTCGTATTTCAATCGGAAATATCGACTTATTCGCTTATTCGCTTATTCTATTTTCAAAAATATAGAAATTTCGTTGGTTCAAGGAGTTGTTCAAATCGAACTAAACTCGGCATGGAGTATCCCCAGTGTAAGTAGAGTCTAAAACAGAAAGAATTTTTGGTATAGCTTGCCTAGGAAAAAAGTTAGCTTTTGATACGGAAATTTGCTATTATTTCGAATATTTTTTTCAAAAATAGGTCTTTTTGATCGGCTCAAGGAGTTGTTCAAATCAAACCGAACTCGGTATGGAGTATCCCCAGGGTATGTAGAGGCTAAAACAGAAAGAGTTTTTGGTATAGCTTGCCTAGGAAAAAAGTTCGTATTTCAATAGGAAATATCGACTTATTCGCTTATTCGCTTATTCTATTTTCAAAAATATAGAAATTTCGTTGGGTCAAGGAGTTGTTCAAATCGAACTAAACTCGGCATTGAGTATCCCCAGGGTATGTAGAGTGTATAACAGAAACAATTTTTGGTATAGCTTGCCTAGGAAAAAAGTTCGTGTTTCAATCGGAAATGTCGACTTATTCGCTTATTATTCGCTTCTTCTATTTTCAAAAATACAGAAATTTCGTCGGGTCAAGGAGTTGTTCAAATCAAACCAAACTCGGCATGGAGTATCCCCAGTGTATGTAGAGTCTAAAACAGAAAGATTTTTGGTATAGCTTGCCTAGGAAAAAAGTTCGTATTTCAATCGGAAATATCGACTTATTCGCTTATTCGCTTATTCTATTTTCAAAAATATAGAAATTTCGTTGGTTCAAGGAGTTGTTCAAATCGAACTAAACTCGACATGGAGTATCCCCAGTGTATGTAGAGTCTAAAACAGAAAGAATTTTTGGTATAGCTTGCCTAGGAAAAAAAGTTAGCTTTTGATACGGAAATTTGCTATTATTTCGAATATTTTTTTCAAAAATAGGTCTTTTTGATCGGGTCAAGGAGTTGTTCAAATCGAACCGCACTCGGTGTGGAGTATCCCCAGGGTATGTAGAGGCTAAAACAGAAAGAATTTTTGGTATAGCTTGCCTAGGAAAAAGTTCGTATTTCAATCGGAAATATCGACTTATTCGCTTATTCGCTTATTCTATTTTCAAAAATATAGAAATTTCGTTGGTTCAAGGAGTTGTTCAAATCGAACTAAACTCGGCATGGAGTATTCCCAGTGTATGTAGAGTCTAAAACAGAAAGAATTTTTGGTATAGCTTGCCTAGGAAAAAAGTTAGCTTTTGATACGGAAATTTGCTATTATTTCGAATATTTTTTTTCAAAAATAGGTCTTTTTGATCGGGTCAAGGAGTTGTTCAAATCGAACCGAACTCGGTATGGAGTATCCCCAGGGTATGTAGAGTCTAAAACAGAAAGAATTTTTGGTAAAGCTTGCCTAGGAAAAAAGTTCGTGTTTCAATCGGAAATATCGACTTATTCGCATATTCGCTTATTCTATGTTCAAAAATATAGAAATTTCGTTGGGTCAAGGAGTTGTTCAAATCGAACTAAACTCGGCATGGAGTATCCCCAGTTTATGTAGAGTCTAAAACAGAAAGAATTTTTGGTATAACTTGCCTAGGAAAAAAGTTAGCTTTTGATACGGAAATTTGCTATTATTTCGAATACTTTTTTTCAAAAATAGGTTTTTTGATCGGGTCAAGGAGTTGTTCAAATCGAACCCAGCTCGGTATGGAGTATCTCCAGGGTATGTAGAGTGTAAAACAGAAACAATTTTTGGTATAGCTTCCCTAGGAAAAAAGTTAGCTTTTGATACGGAAATTTGCTATTATTTCGAATATTTTTTTTTCAAAAATAGGTCTTTTTGATCGGGTCAAGGAGTTGTTCAAATCGAACCGAACTCGGTATGGAGTATCCCCAGGGTATGTAGAGTGTAAAACAGAAACAATTTTTGGTATAGCTTGCCTAGGAAAAAAGTTCGTGTTTCAATCGGAAATATCGACTTATTCGCATATTCGCTTATTCAATGTTCAAAAATATAGAAATTTCTTTGGGTCAAGGAGTTGTTCAAATCGAACTAAACTCGGCATGGAGTATCCCCAGTGTATGTAGAGTCTAAAACAGAAAGAATTTTTGGTATAACTTGCCTAGGAAAAAAGTTAGCTTTTGATACGGAAATTTGCTATTATTTCGAATACTTTTTTTTCAAAAATAGGTCTTTTTGATCGGGTCAAGGAGTTGTTCAAATCGAACCAAACTCGGTATGGAGTATCCCCAGGGTATGTAGAGTCTAAAACAGAAAGAATTTTTGGTATAGCTTGCCTAGGAAAAAAGTTCGTATTTCAATCGGAAATATCGACTTATTCGCTTATTCTATTTTCAAAAATATAGAAATTTCGTTGGGTCAAGGAGTTGTTCAAATCGAACTAAACTCGGCATGGAGTATCCCCAGTGTATGTAGAGTCTAACACAGAAAGAATTTTTGGTATAGCTTGCCTAGGAAAAAAGTTAGCTTTTGATACGGAAATTTGCTACTATTTCGAATATTTTTTTTTTCAAAAATAGGTCTTTTTGATCGGGTCAAGGAGTTGTTCAAATCGAACCAGCTCGGTATGGAGTATCCCCAGGGTATGTAGAGTGTAAAACAGAAACAATTTTTGGTATAGCTTGCCTAGGAAAAAAGTTCGTGTTTCAATCGGAAATATCGACTTATTCGCATATTCGCTTATTCAATGTTCAAAAATATAGAAATTTCTTTGGGTCAAGGAGTTGTTCAAATCGAACTAAACTCGGCATGGAGTATCCCCAGTGTATGTAGAGTCTAAAACGGAAAGAATTTTTGGTATAACTTGCCTAGGAAAAAAGTTAGCTTTTGATACGGAAATTTGCTATTATTTCGAATACTTTTTTTTCAAAAATAGGTTTTTTGATCGGGTCAAGGAGTTGTTCAAATCGAACCCAGCTCGGTATGGAGTATCTCCAGGGTATGTAGAGTGTAAAACAGAAACAATTTTTGGTATAGCTTGCCTAGGAAAAAAGTTCGTATTTCAATCGGAAATGTCGACTTATTCGCTTATTATTCGCTTCTTCTATTTTCAAAAATATAGAAATTTCGTCGGGTCAAGGAGTTGTTCAAATCGAACCAAACTCGGCATGGAGTATCCCCAGTGTATGTAGAGTCTAAAACAGAAAGATTTTTGGTATAGCTTGCCTAGGAAAAAAATTTAGCTTTTGATACGGAAATTTGCTATTATTTCGAATATTTTTTTTCAAAAATAGGTCTTCTTGATCGGGTCAAGGAGTTGTTCAAATCGAACCAAACTCGGAATAGAGTATCCCCTGGGTATGTAGAGTGTAAAACAGAAAGAATTTTTGGTAAAGCTTGCCTAGGAAAAAAGTTCGTATTTCAATCGGAAATATCGATTTATTCGCTTATTCTATTTTCAAAAATATAGAAATTTCGTCGGGTCAAGGAGTTGTTCAAATCGAACCAAACTCGGCATGGAGTATCCCCAGTGTATGTAGAGTCTAAAACAGAAAGATTTTTGGTATAGCTTGCCTAGGAAAAAAATTTAGCTTTTGATACGGAAATTTGCTATTATTTCGAATATTTTTTTTCAAAAATAGGTCTTCTTGATCGGGTCAAGGAGTTGTTCAAATCGAACCAAACTCGGAATAGAGTATCCCCTGGGTATGTAGAGTGTAAAACAGAAAGAATTTTTGGTATAGCTTGCCTAGGAAAAAAGTTCGTATTTCAATCGGAAATATCGACTTATTCGCTTATTCGCTTATTCTATTTTCAAAAATATAGAAATTTCGTTGGGTCAAGGAGTTGTTCAAATCGAACTAAACTCGGCATGGA
This sequence comes from Convolutriloba macropyga, assembly GCF_964194025.1. NCBI lineage: Eukaryota > Metazoa > Xenacoelomorpha > Acoela > Convolutidae > Convolutriloba > Convolutriloba macropyga. The sequence goes on along the minus strand of NC_134480.1, from coordinate 26,756,353 downwards.
GTATCCCCAGTGTATGTAGAGTCTAAAACAGAAAGAATTTTTGGTATAGCTTGCCTAGGAAAAAAATTAGCTTTTGATACAGAAATTTGCTACTATTTCGAATATTTTTTTTCAAAAATAGGTCTTTTTGATCGGGTCAAGGAGTTGTTCAAATCGAACCAAACTCGGTATGGAGTATCCCCAGGGTATGTAGAGTGTAAAACAGAAACAATTTTTGGTATAGCTTGCCTAGGAAAAAAGTTCGTGTTTCAATCGGAAATATCGACTTATTCGCATATTCGCTTATTCTATGTTCAAAAATATAGAAATTTCGTTGGGTCAAGGAGTTGTTCAAATCAAACTAAACTCGGCATGGAGTATCCCCAGTGTATGTAGATTCTAAAACAGAAAGAATTTTTGGTATAACTTGCCTAGGAAAAAAGTTATCTTTTGATACGGAAATTTGCTATTATTTCGAATACTTTTTTTCAAAAATAGGTTTTTTTGATCGGGTCAAGGAGTTGTTCAAATCGAACCCAGCTCGGTATGGAGTATCCCCAGGGTATGTAGAGTGTAAAACAGAAACAATTTTTGGTATAGCTTGCCTAGGAAAAAAGTTCGTATTTCAATCGGAAATGTCGACTTATTCGCTTATTATTCGCTTCTTCTATTTTCAAAAATATAGAAATTTCGTCGGGTCAAGGAGTTGTTCAAATCGAACCAAACTCGGCATGGAGTATCCCCAGTGTATGTAGAGTCTAAAACAGAAAGATTTTTGGTATAGCTTGCCTAGGAAAAAAATTTAGCTTTTGAATCGGAAATTTGCTATTATTTCGAATATTTTTTTTCAAAAATAGGTCTTCTTGATCGGGTCAAGGAGTTGTTCAAATCGAACCAAACTCGGAATAGAGTATCCCTGGGTATGTAGAGTGTAAAACAGAAAGAATTTTTGGTAAAGCTTGCCTAGGAAAAAAGTTCGTATTTCAATCGGAAATATCGATTTATTCGCTTATTCTATTTTCAAAAATATAGAAATTTCGTCGGGTCAAGGAGTTGTTCAAATCGAACCAAACTCGGTACAGAGTATCCCCTGGGTATGTAGAGTGTAAAACGAAAGGAATTTTTGGTATAGCTTTCCTAGGAAAAAAGGTCGTATTTCAATCGGAAATGTCGACTTATTCGCTTATTATTCGCTTCTTCTATTTTCAAAAATATAGAAATTTCGTCGGGTAAAAGAGTTGTTCAAATCGAACCAAACTCGGCATGGAGTATCCCCAGTGTATGTAGAGTCTAAAACAGAAAGATTTTTGGTATAGCTTGCCTATGAAAAAAATTTAGCTTTTGATACGGAAATTTGCTATTATTTCGAATATTTTTTTTCAAAAATAGGTCTTCTTGATCGGGTCAAGGAGTTGTTCAAATCGAACCAAACTCGGAATAGAGTATCCCCTGGGTATGTAGAGTGTAAAGCAGAAAGAATTTTTGGTAAAGCTTGCCTAGGAAAAAAGTTCGTATTTCAATCGGAAATATCGATTTATTCGCTTATTCTATTTTCAAAAATATAGAAATTTCGTCGGGTCAAGGAGTTGTTCAAATCGAACCAAACTCGGTACAGAGTATCCCCTGGGTATGTAGAGTGTAAAACGAAAGGAATTTTTGGTATAGCTTGCCTAGGAAAAAAGTTCTTATTTCAATCGGAAATATCGATTTATTCGCTTATTCTATTTTCAAAAATATAGAAATTTCGTCGGGTCAAGGAGTTGTTCAAATCAAACCAAACACGGTATAGAGTATCCCCTGGGTATGTAGAGTGTGAAACAAAAAAATTTTTTGGTAGAGCTTGCCTAGAAAAAAAGTTCGTATTTCAATCGGAAATCTCGACTTATTCGCTTATTCTATTTTCAAAAATATAGAAATTTCATCGGGTCAAGGTGTTATTCAAATCAAACCAAACTCGGCATGGAGTATCCCCAGTGTATGTAGAGTCTAAAACAGAAAGATTTTTGGTATAGCTTGCCTAGGAAAAAAATTTAGCTTTTGATACGGAAATTTGCTATTATTTCGAATATTTTTTTTCAAAAATAGGTCTTCTTGATCGGGTCAAAGAGTTGTTCAAATCGAACCAAACTCGGAATAGAGTATCCCCTGGGTATGTAGAGTGTAAAACAGAAAGAATTTTTGGTAAAGCTTGCCTAGGAAAAAAGTTCGTATTTCAATCGGAAATACCGATTTATTCGCTTATTCTATTTTCAAAAATATAGAAATTTCGTCGGGTCAAGGAGTTGTTCAAATCGAACTAAACTCGGCATGGAGTATTCCCAGTGTATGTAGAGTCTAAAACAGAAAGAATTATTGGTATAGCTTGCCTAGGAAAAAAGTTAGCTTTTGATACGGAAATTTGCTATTATTTCGAATATTTTTTTTCAAAAATAGGTCTTCTTGATCGGGTCAAGGAGTTGTTCAAATCGAACCACACTCGGTATAGAGTATCCCCTGGGTATGTAGAGTGTAAAACAGAAAGAATTTCTGGTAAAGCTTGCCTAGGAAAAAAGTTCGTGTTTCAATCGGAAATATCGACTTATTCGCATATTCGCTTATTCTATGTTCAAAAATATAGAAATTTCGTTGGGTCAAGGAGTTGTTCAAATCGAACTAAACTCGGCATGGAGTATCCCCAGTTTATGTAGAGTCTAAAACAGAAAGAATTTTTGGTATAACCTGCCTAGGAAAAAAGTTAGCTTTTGATACGGAAATTTGCTATTATTTCGAATACTTTTTTTCAAAAATAGGTTTTTTGATCGGGTCAAGGAGTTGTTCAAATCGAACCCAGCTCGGTATGGAGTATCTCCAGGGTATGTAGAGTGTAAAACAGAAACAATTTTTGGTATAGCTTCCCTAGGAAAAAAGTTGGCTTTTGATACGGAAATTTGCTATTATTTCGAATATTTTTTTTCAAAATTAGGTCTTTTTGATCGGGTCAAGGAGTTGTTCAAATCGAACCGAACTCGGTATGGTGTATCCCCAGGGTATGTAGCGGCTAAAACAGAAAGAATTTTTGGTATAGCTTGCCTAGGAAAAAAGTTAGCTTTTGATACAGAAATTTGCTACTATTTCGAATATTTTTTTTCAAAAATAGGTCTTTTTGATCGGGTCAAGGAGTTGTTCAAATCGAACCAAACTCGGTATGGAGTATCCCCAGGGTATGTAGAGGCTAAAACAGAAAGAATTTTTGGTATAGCCTGCCTAGGAAAAAAGTTCGTATTTCAATCGGAAATGTCGACTTATTCGCTTATTCGCTTATTCTATTTTCAAAAATATAGAAATTTCGTTGGGTCAAGGAGTTGTTCAAATCGAACCGAACTCGGTATGGAGTATCCCCAGGGTATGTAGAGGCTAAAACAGAAAGAATTTTTGGTATAGCTTGCCTAGGAAAAAAGTTAGCTTTTGATACAGAAATTTGCTACTATTTCGAATATTTTTTTTCAAAAATAGGTCTTTTTGATCGGGTCAAGGAGTTGTTCAAATCGAACCAAACTCGGTATGGAGTATCCCCAGGGTATGTAGAGTGTAAAACAGAAAGAATTTTTGGTAAAGCTTGCCTAGGAAAAAAGTTCGTGTTTCAATCGGAAATATCGACTTATTCGCATATTCGCTTATTCTATGTTCAAAAATATAGAAATTTCGTTGGTTCAAGGAGTTGTTCAAATCGAACTAAACTCGGCATGGAGTATCCCCAGTTTATGTAGAGTCTAAAACAGAAAGAATTTTTGGTATAACTTGCCTAGGAAAAAAGTTAGCTTTTGATACGGAAATTTGCTATTATTTCGAATACTTTTTTTCAAAAATAGGTTTTTTGATCGGGTCAAGGAGTTGTTCAAATCGAACCCAGCTCGGTATGGAGTATCTCCAGGGTATGTAGAGTGTAAAACAGAAACAATTTTTGGTATAGCTTCCCTAGGAAAAAAGTTAGCTTTTGATACGGAAATTTGCTATTATTTCGAATATTTTTTTTCAAAAATAGGTCTTTTTGATCGGGTCAAGGAGTTGCTCAAATCGAACCGAACTCGGTATGGAGTATCCCCAGGGTATGTAGAGGCTAAGACAGAAAGAATTTTTGGTATAGCTTGCCTAGGAAAAAAGTTCGTATTTCAATCGGAAATATCGACTTATTCGCTTATTCGCTTATTCTATTTTCAAAAATATAGAAATTTCGTTGGGTCAAGGAGTTGTTCAAATCGAACTAAACTCGGCATGGAGTATCCCCAGTGTATGTAGAGTCTAAAACAGAAAGAATTTTTGGTATAACTTGCCTAGGAAAAAAGTTAGCTTTTGATACGGAAATTTGCTATTATTTCGAATACTTTTTTTCAAAAATAGGTTTTTTGATCGGGTCAAGGAGTTGTTCAAATCGAACCCAGCTCGGTATGGAGTTTCTCCAGGGTATGTAGAGTGTAAAACAGAAACAATATTTGGTATAGCTTGCCTAGGAAAAAAGTTCGTATTTCAATCGGAAATGTCGACTTATTCGCTCATTATTCGCTTCTTCTATTTTCAAAAATATAGAAATTTCGTCGGGTCAAGGAGTTGTTCAGATCGAACCAAACTCGGCATGGAGTATCCCCAGTGTATGTAGAGTCTAAAACAGAAAGATTTTTGGTATAGCTTGCCTAGGAAAAAAATTTAGCTTTTGATACGGAAATTTGCTATTATTTCGAATATTTTTTTCAAAAATAGGTCTTCTTGATCGGGTCAAGGAGTTGTTCAAATCGAACCAAACTCGGAATAGAGTATCCCCTGGGTATGTAGAGTGTAAAACAGAAAGAATATTTGGTAAAGCTTGCCTAGGAAAAAAGTTCGTATTTCAATCGGAAATATCGATTTATTCGCTTATTCTATTTTCAAAAATATAGAAATTTCGTCGGGTCAAGGAGTTGTTCAAATCGAACCAAACTCGGTACAGAGTATCCCCTGGGTATGTAGAGTGTAAAACGAAAGGAATTTTTGGTATAGCTTGCCTAGGAAAAAAGTTCGTATTTCAATCGGAAATATCGACTTATTCGCTTATTCGCTTATTCTATTTTCAAAAATATAGAAATTTCGTTGGGTCAAGGAGTTGTTCAAATCGAACTAAACTCGGCATGGAGTATCCCCAGTGTATGTAGAGTCTAAAACAGAAAGATTTTTGGTATAGCTTGCCTAGGAAAAAAGTTCGTATTTCAATCGGAAATATCGACTTATTCGCTTATTCTATTTTCAAAAAAATAGAAATTTCGTCGGGTCAAGGAGTTATTCAAATCGAACCAAACTCGGTATGGAGTATCCCCTGTGTATTTAGAGTCTAAAACAGAAAGAGTTTTTGGTATAGCTTGCCTAGGAAAAAAGTTAGCTTTTGATACAGAAATTTGCTACTATTTCGAATATTTTTTTTCAAAAATAGGTCTTTTTGATCGGGTCAAGGAGTTGTTCAAATCGAACCAAACTCGGTATGGAGTATCCCCAGGGTATGTAGAGTGTAAAACAGAAACAATTTTTGGTATAGCTTGCCTAGGAAAAAAGTTCGTGTTTCAATCGGAAATATCGACTTATTCGCATATTCGCTTATTCTATGTTCAAAAATATAGAAATTTCGTTGGGTCAAGGAGTTGTTCAAATCGAACTAAACTCGGCATGGAGTATCCCCAGTGTATGTAGAGTCTAAAACAGAAAGAATTTTTGGTATATCTTTCCTAGGAAAAAAGTTATCTTTTGATACGGAAATTTGCTATTATTTCGAATACTTTTTTTCAAAAATAGGTTTTTTTGATCGGGTCAAGGAGTTGTTCAAATCGAACCCAGCTCGGTATGGAGTATCCCCAGGGTATGTAGAGTGTAAAACAGAAACAATTTTTGGTATAGCTTGCCTAGGAAAAAAGTTCGTATTTCAATCGGAAATGTCGACTTATTCGCTTATTATTCGCTTCTTCTATTTTCAAAAATATAGAAATTTCGTCGGGTCAAGGAGTTGTTCAAATCGAACCAAACTCGGCATGGAGTATCCCCAGTGTATGTAGAGTCTAAAACAGAAAGATTTTTGGTATAGCTTGCCTAGGAAAAAAATTTAGCTTTTGAATCGGAAATTTGCTATTATTTCGAATATTTTTTTTCAAAAATAGGTCTTCTTGATCGGGTCAAGGAGTTGTTCAAATCGAACCAAACTCGGAATAGAGTATCCCTGGGTATGTAGAGTGTAAAACAGAAAGAATTTTTGGTAAAACTTGCCTAGGAAAAAAGTTCGTATTTCAATCGGAAATATCGATTTATTCGCTTATTCTATTTTCAAAAATATAGAAATTTCGTCGGGTCAAGGAGTTGTTCAAATCGAACCAAACTCGGTACAGAGTATCCCCTGGGTATGTAGAGTGTAAAACGAAAGGAATTTTTGGTATAGCTTTCCTAGGAAAAAAGTTCGTATTTCAATCGGAAATGTCGACTTATTCGCTTATTATTCGCTTCTTCTATTTTCAAAAATATAGAAATTTCGTCGGGTCAAGGAGTTGTTCAAATCGAACCAAACTCGGCATGGAGTATCCCCAGTGTATGTAGAGTCTAAAACAGAAAGATTTTTGGTATAGCTTGCCTATGAAAAAAATTTAGCTTTTGATACGGAAATTTGCTATTATTTCGAATATTTTTTTTCAAAAATAGGTCTTCTTGATCGGGTCAAGGAGTTGTTCAAATCGAACCAAACTCGGAATAGAGTATCCCCTGGGTATGTAGAGTGTAAAACGAAAGGAATTTTTGGTATAGCTTGCCTAGGAAAAAAGTTCTTATTTCAATCGGAAATATCGATTTATTCGCTTATTCTATTTTCAAAAATATAGAAATTTCGTCGGGTCAAGGAGTTGTTCAAATCAAACCAAACACGGTATAGAGTATCCCCTGGGTATGTAGAGTGTGAAACAAAAAAATTTTTTGGTAGAGCTTGCCTAGAAAAAAAGTTCGTATTTCAATCGGAAATCTCGACTTTTTCGCTTATTCTATTTTCAAAAATATAGAAATTTCGTCGGGTCAAGGAGTTGTTCAAATCAAACCAAACTCGGTATAGAGTATCCCCTGGGTATGTAGAGTGTAAAACAGAAAAAAATTTGTGGTAAAGCTTGCCTAGGAAAAAAGTTCGTGTTTCAATCGGAAATATCGACTTATTCGCTTATTCTATTTTCAAAAATATAGAAATTTCATCGGGTCAAGGTGTTATTCAAATCAAACCAAACTCGGCATGGAGTATCCCCAGTGTATGTAGAGTCTAAAACAGAAAGATTTTTGGTATAGCTTGCCTAGGAAAAAAATTTAGCTTTTGATACAGAAATTTGCTATTATTTCGAATATTTTTTTTCAAAAATAGGTCTTCTTGATCGGGTCAAGGAGTTGTTCAAATCGAACCAAACTCGGAATAGAGTATCCCCTGGGTATGTAGAGTGTAAAACAGAAAGAATTTTTGGTAAAGCTTGCCTAGGAAAAAAGTTCGTATTTCAATCGGAAATATCGATTTATTCGCTTATTCTATTTTCAAAAACATAGAAATTTCGTCGGGTCAAGGAGTTGTTCAAATCAAACCAAACTCGGTGCAGAGTATCCCCTGGGTATGTAGAGTTTAAAACGAAAAGAATTTTTGGTATAGCTTGCCTAGGAAAAAAGTTCGTATTTCAATCGGAAATATCGATTTATTCGCTTATTCTATTTTCAAAAATATAGAAATTTCGTCGGGTCAAGGAGTTGTTCAAATCAAACCAAACTCGGTAGAGAGTATCCCCTGGGTATGTAGAGTGCAAAACAAAAGGAATTGTTGGTATAACTTGCCTAGGAAAAAATTTCGTATTTGAATCGGAAATATCGATTTATTCGCATATTCTATTTTCAAAAATATAGAAATTTCGTCGGGTCAAGGAGTTGTTCAAATCAAACCAAACACGGTATAGAGTATCCCCTGGGTATGTAGAGTGTAAAACAGAAAGAATTTGTGGTAAAGCTTGCCTAGGAAAAAAATTCGTGTTTCAATCGGAAATATCGACTTATTCGCTTATTCTATTTTCAAAAATATAGAAATTTCATCGGGTCAAGGAGTTATTCAAATCAAACCAAACTCGGCATGAAGTATCCCCAGTGTATGTAGAGTCTAAAACAGAAAGTTTTTGGTATAGCTTGCCTAGGAAAAAAGTTCGTATTTCAATCGGAAATGTCGACTTATTCGCTTATTATTCGCTTCTTCTATTTTCAAAAATATAGAAATTTCGTCGGGTCAAGGAGTTGTTCAAATCGAACCAAACTCGGCATGGGGTATCCCCAGTGTATGTAGAGTCTAAAACAGAAAGATTTTTGGTATAGCTTGCCTAGGAAAAAAATTTAGCTTTTGATACGGAAATTTGCTATTATTTCGAATATTTTTTTTCAAAAATAGGTCTTCTTGATCGGGTCAAGGAGTTGTTCAAATCGAACCACACTCGGTATAGAGTATCCCCTGGGTATGTAGAGTGTAAAACAGAAAGAATTTTTGGTAAAGCTTGCCTAGGAAAAAAGTTCGTATTTCAATCGGAAATATCGATTTATTCGCTTATTCTATTTTCAAAAATATAGAAATTTCGTCGGGTCAAGGAGTTGTTCAAATCAAACCAAACTCGGTTGAGAGTATCCCCTGGGTATGTAGAGTGCAAAACGAAAGGAATTGTTGGTATAACTTGCCCAGGAAAAAATTTCGTATTTGAATCGGAAATATCGATTTATTCGCTTATTCTATTTTCAAAAATATAGAAATTTCGTCGGGTCAAGGAGTTGTTCAAATCAAACCAAACACGGTATAGAGTATCCCCTGGGTATGTAGAGTGTAAAACAGAAAGAATTTGTGGTAAAGCTTGCCTAGGAAAAAAGTTCGTGTTTCAATCGGAAATATCGACTTATTCGCTTATTCTATTTTCAAAAATATAGAAATTTCATCGGGTCAAGGAGTTATTCAAATCAAACCAAACTCGGCATGGAGTATCCCCAGTGTATGTAGAGTCTAAAACAGAAAGATTTTTGGTATAGCTTGCCTAGGAAAAAAATTTAGTTTTTGATACGGAAATTTGCTATTATTTCGAATATTTTTTTTCAAAAATAGGTCTTCCTGATCGGGTCAAGGAGTTGTTCAAATCGAACCACACTCGGTATAGAGTATCCCCTGGGTATGTAGAGTGTAAAACAGAAAGAATTTTTGGTAAAGCTTGCCTAGGAAAAAAGTTCGTATTTCAATCGGAAATATCGATTTATTCGCATATTCTATTTTCAAAAATATAGAAATTCCGTCGGGTCAAGGAGTTGTTCAAATCGAACCAAACTCGGTACAGAGTATCCCCTGGGTATGTAGAGTGTAAAACGAAAAGAATTTTTGGTATAGCTTGCCTAGGAAAAAAGTTCGTATTTCAATCGGAAATATCGATTTATTCGCTTATTCTATTTTCAAAAATATAGAAATTTCGTCGTGTCAAGGAGTTGTTCAAATCAAACCAAACTCGGTAGAGAGTATCCCCTGGGTATGTAGAGTGCAAAACAAAAGGAATTGTTGGTATAACTTGCCTAGGAAAAAATTTCGTATTTGAATCGGAAATATCGATTTATTCGCTTACTCTATTTTCAAAAAAATACAAATTTCGTCGGGTCAAGGAGTTGTTCAAATCGAACCAAACTCGGCATAGAGTATCCCCTGGAAATGTAGAGTGTAAACCAAAAGAAAGTTTTGGTATAGCTTGCCTCGGAAAAAAGTTAGTTTTTCGTACGTTAATTTCCGATTTATTCGAATAATTAATTTTAAATAGTTTTAAAAAATAGTTTATTTTTATCGGGTCAAGGAGTTGTTCAAAGTGAACCAAATTGCTATCCCAGACTTCCAGTAACGTTTAGAATGTAATGCAAAAAGAATGGTCAGCCTAACGTTCCTAGAAAAAAAGTTCGTATCTCAATAGGAAATCTCGACTTTTTCGCTTATTCTATTTTCAAAAATAGAGAAATTTTATCGGATCAAGGAGTTGTTCAAAGTGAACCAAATTGATATCCCAGACTACCAGTATCATTTAGGTTGTAATACAAAAAGAATGGCCCGCTTAGCTTTCCTAGAAAAAAAGTTCGTGTTTCAATCGGAAATCTCGACTTTTTCGCTTATTCTATTTTCAAAAATATAGAAATTTCGTTGGGTCAAGGAGTTGTTCATATCAAACCAAACTCGGCATGGAGTATCCCCTGTGTATGTAGAGTCTAAAACTGAAAGAATTTTTGGTATAGCTTGCCTAGGAAAAAAGTTCATTTTTTCAATAGGAAATATCGACTTATTCGCTTATTCGCTTATTCTATTTTCAAAAATATAGAAATTTCGTCGGGTCAAGGAGTTGTTCAAATTGAACCAAACTCGGCATAGAGTATCCCCTGGGTATGTAGAGTGTAAAACAGAAAAAAATTTTGGTATAGCTGGACTAGGAAAAAAGTTCATTTTTTCAATAGGAAATATCGACTTATTCGCTTATTCTATTTTCAAAAATATATAAATTTTATCGGGTCAAGGAGTTATTCAAATCGAACTAAACTGGGTATGTAGTATACCACGGGTACCTTGAGTGTAAAACAAAAAGAATTTTTGCTATAGCTTGTATAGGAAAAAAGTTAGTTTATCATACGGAAATTTGCTTTTATGCCGAATAACAAATTTTTAAAATAGGTCTTTTTCGTATGGTCAAAAACTTCTTGAAATTGAACCAAACTCGGTAGAGAGTATCCCATGGGTATCTAGAGTCTAAAACAGAAAGAATTTTTACTATAGCTTGGCTAGGAAAAAAGTTAGTTTTTCGTACGTCAATTTCCGATTAATTCGAATAATTAATTTTAAATAATTTTAAAAAATAGTTAATTTTTATCGGGTCAAGGAGTTGTTCAAAGTAAACAAAATTGATATCCCAGACTAACAGTACTATTAAGGTTGTAATGCGAAAAGAATTGTCCGCCTAACTTTCATAGAAAAAAAGTTCGTACTTCAATCGGAAATGTCGACTTATTCGCTTATTCTATATTCCAAAATATAGAAATTTTATCGGGTCAAGGAGTTGTTCAAAGTGAAATAAATTGATATCCCAGACTACCAGTACTATTTAGGTTGTAATGCGAAAAGAATGGTCTGAGTAACTTTCCTAGAAAAAAGTTTGTATTTCAATCGGAAATATCGACTTTTTCGCTTATTATATTTCAAAAAAGTTAATTTTTATCGGGTCAAGGAGTTGTTCAAATCGAACCAAACTCGGTATGTTTTCAGTTTTCATTATGACACAGACCACAATTGTTGTAAGTGAGAAGGGGGTTTTTTGCGAAAGGCCTCGTGTGTTATCAATTGCTCAAGAAGAGACTTTAAGTCAACACGACAATTTGAGAAGCGAAATCGATCTCCTTAAAACTCAAGTTGAAAATCTAACCAGGCGGGTCACAGAGTTGGAAAAAACCTCAGCTGAAGTTATAGACTTGACTCAAGATGATAGCTTTACGACTACTGCCTCTGTTCACTCTGAAGATCTAAGTCCAGTTGAGAATGGATTGATACATTAGATATAAGCATAATGTTTCCCTCGAAAATCCCTGATTTTGAATTGGATGTATGCCTTGAACTAGCTGAAAAAATTGTATAATTAGGTAATTAGGTAATTGTATAATTAGGTAATATTGTCACAGGAGTTGTCTGTGACAATATTTTGTTACTTTGCTTTATTGATAAAGTTTAGTTTATTTGTAGTCAATGTAACATTATTTTGGTTTTCGTAAGGAAGCGATGTTTGAGCTATGAAGAGTGTTTTCAGTTAATTTCTTCGAGTTTCTTTTTTAACGAACGTAATTTGAATGTCAGCACTTTATTTTCTCTTCGTTAATTGCACTTTCAACTTATTTTCAGATAATCTGACAAATGTCTTCTGTCAAATGAAGTTTTGGATGGTTACTTCTCTAAACGGACAAGAAGGATGCCAGAATTATTGATGCGAAATCGGAGTTGTGGGGTTCAACAAGTCATTTTGACAAATTTACAAAGACGGAGGGGACAGAAGTTCAGCTCCTTGTGGGAAACAAACAAGTCACGTACGTTGTGGTGCAGCAAGGAATGGGAAATTTTGAAAAGAACTTGGCAGATCTGAGATCGAAGTATAATATGCAAATTACATCGAATATGGGCATAAATCAAACTGAAGCTCCACTTCAATCTACCGACAAAAGTTCTACAACTGTCAAGGCTGTCTCGGTAACTTTTTTAATTTTTAGCAAGCAATTCGAAAAATTTTGTTCAAACAAAAGACAATTTCATTTTTCTGTTGTTTCGTTTTCTTCACAAACTAGGCTAAACGATTTTTTCAACTTTACGAAAATCAATTATTGTTTAGTGCTGCGCTGCTCATCGTGCAATCTCAGAAACACTTCTACAAAATGAAGAACGATTGTGTGAGACTGTCGAATTGATGCAGCAATCATCTCAAAAATCAGCCGATGATTTTGCCAACCTGAAAAGAAGAATGACGGCCATTGTAATCACATTTCGTTTGCTATCTGATTTTCCAATTAGTATCGAAGTTTTCCACAAAACACATAAGATCTTTTCTAGAAAATATCAATGTTGTATAGGGGAAAAACGTATTTATAAAATCCTTAAGTAGACATCTCTTCATAGAATCCTAGTTAGTCTCACAATTCTTATCAGTTCAATGTTTCTTGGGGACAGTACCCTTTAAAATTAATTTTTTAAACTCTGATTGCATAGTTGAATAGCGCCCTGAAGTCCTTTGATACAACAGAAAATGTACCTCTCTTCGATGAAGATGTGGACATCGCCGAAGTAACAGCTGACGCTGAAGAGACTGATCTCTTTCTCGTTGAAAGAAATCCCCCTGTGCAATTTGGTTTGAACAATCAGAATTTAGATCTCTTGTACAGCGGTCATTTGCCTTCAACATATGGGGGAATTCCTCGGAAGTGGATATTTGGAATTAACGGACTGGCACATGAAATGATTTTGCCCTCAAAAACATTCGATGGAGGTCGAAAATGTGCTTCCAAGGAGTTGATGCTGAAATTTTTCCGTTAGAACTTCCGAATTCCCTTTGAGGGATTTTTTGTTGCTCTTAGGTTTTTAAGCTTTGGCAATCAAAAATCTTATCTCTATTCGTATTTTAAAATACTGCATGGTTTTTGCATCACTGAATTGAGAAGTGGCATGTATGGTCTCTTCTTAGGTTATGTGGAGCGAAATTTCCCTAGAGATGCTTATCCCAACGCAAAGTAGCAGGCGAAAGTTGCTGCAAACAAGGCGGGCTTAAATGCACGACAGAGGTTACAGGCAACTGGAAAGTACAGCGAATCAACAAAAGCCAAGAAAAAGCAGAACCGTCTGGCCAAAAAGAATGGCACTCCAAAGAAGTAATTTCGAGAAAGTTTAGCGTAGATTACATAGAGTAGTTCGAATCCTTGCCTGTTTCGTTTTCAGAACATTTACAGGCTTTGCTTTTTTATACTAAATTTGTGTATTTTACCATGTACTTCTAATTCTGACGTATAAATGCGTATTAGTTATCGTAGTCTGAGATTTAATGTTTTTGATAGATTTTTGGTTTATATCTGTCCCCAGATGATTGTCTTCGATGAGTGATTTGTCTATCGCATTGAGGTACTGTTTGTGAGTCGCATGTTTGTTAGAATGTTATATTTGCTTAAAATTTTGTTTAAATCTACACCGTTCTTTCAGAGATGTCTCAGAAACCTGTGTCTAAAAGATCAGCTTCGGGTAGACTGATCAAAAGCCGCGAATTTGAAACTAATCCAGAGACTTTAGTTGAGCGTAGCAGTCAGCAAGAAAACTTAAACACAAGATTTTTCTTTTACTGCACCCATGCTCTTTTTTTGTGCCAATTGAACAGGCCGATAGGAACCACTACCGATGAAAAATGGCCTCTCAAGCCAGGTACTTGGATAGACGCATTTTACCAAAGGAAACCAACCAGGTGTCTGTATTTAGGAAAAGGAACAGCAAAAGTTGTCTCTGATCACAAAGACAAAACTTACAAGCGTCTTAAAAGAGGAATACCGCCATTGCACCTTAAAGAACCCGAAAAACTACAAACCCACGCGCCTCGTGCAAATGCTGAACCGTCAAGAGCCTCTGAGTACGTGTAGAATGTGCAACCTGCAGTGAGCAACGCAAATAGGGCGCTGTTTCCAGATGACGAGCCAAATAACCCAATACAACCAGGCAGCTCGCAAGCAGTAATTGATCCAACTACACAGACAATCGCGAGTGACAATATCTGTGGAGCTGTTTGCGAGGAGTTCAACAAATTTATCCAAGAGCATGAGCAACGAATGGTGCGCGCTAAGTTTGTGGGAGTAATCTTGAAGCAGAAATCTGACAAGAAACGCAAGAGAAATGTTGCTGAACTGAACGAGCTGGTAAATTGCTTGTTTGTTATTTTTGCTGCAAAATGTTTTTCTCAGATTAAGCTTAAGTTGGCCAAAATTTGTCAAAATTTTTCCTATTGAAAATGAATATACGAAGTAAGAAATTTGTGTGTCCCAGCTTACTTATACTTAACTTTTCAACGCTTTTTTAAGCCTTACTTGACAGAGTTTATTTCTTAGAAAGTATGAAGACTTGTGTAATTTCCGTTTTTTAAGCTGGAAGATATGACAGAGATTGAAAAGCTGCAAGAGAACGGCTTCCAGAGCATTGACGAGTACCCTCATCTTCTGGCGACATACCCCACAAAACGTGTTGATTTCAACGGCGAAGATCTTATGAAGCGTTATAAGACAGGGCCGCAGGATTTGTTTGGCTTGGACGGTTTGACCACAGATATGATTGACAGCGAGAATTCCCCTATCAGAAAAGAAGCTGATAAGAATTTGGTCAGAGTTTTTAAAGGTCAGTTGCCATTTGCTCCATATAGATTTGATTTTAAGATGAAAACTTATCTGTTTTAATTTTCCTGCACTGTTGAGATTTTAAATGTTGCTTAAACCAATATTAATAATAATAATAATAATAATATAATGAAGTAACTAGCTCAACGTTTGTCCTATACTAAAGGCATTCGATTTAATTGATTCAACACTTGTTTGCTTTTAGATGTTGTTGAGCAAAAATATCCAGTCACCCCACGACTTGCTTTCTTGAAGGCAAAAAATGCGGCAAACCAAGCTGGTCTCGAGCGTAAAAGCTACCTGCGGCAAAGTGATGAAAACGAGGTGGCCAACTATGATGTTGTCAATGATTTAGAAGATAATCAAAATGCGGATGTTGATGAGGACTAAATTACAAGGCAGTCTTTAGTTGAGTCTGTACTCTAGAATACCTTGCAGAAAACTTTAATTCTCGATTGCTTTACTTGTTGCTTAAACTTCAAACTGAAAAATTGTTTACCTTAATTTCTGATTGGAATTGATTTTAACCAGGATTGATTTAGTGCAATAAATTTTGATTTGAACTCATTTTCTAACAGATTTGTGCAGTTAATGTCAGTTTAATGTGAAGTTTGTTAATTTGGTAAAGATGGTTCATGACTTAAATGATATTCAGTTAGTTCCTAAAATTTGTTTGGTTTTCTTCGGTTAGCAGTTGCCTGAATTTTTTTTGTATCGCTTTTCTTTCCTGTTCATTTAAAAGATTGTGAAACGTTTTTTTTTGGTACTGTTAAGATCAGAAGGATAGAATAAGTATTTTTTTGCTCTAGATTTCAATTGTATTTACGCTTCAGATATGGATTTGTGTGAAATGCTGTCGCAAGCTGAGGGTTGGGTTTCCAAATCTTTTATCCAAGATACGGAAATCATTCCACATGTTTTAATTTCGTTATTGTTCGATGATGAGATGAAAAGAATGCAGAAATCTAATCGTCAATTCAGTAAATTGTGTGATGACATGGTAAAAATCTATTCAGCATCCTTTGACGCTGGTTTAAGGATTGAGCGAGATAAGTTTGGTGGTTTTTGTCTAGTAAATTGAAGTGGTCGAACAATTAAATCTGGCGTAATAGAAAACACAGTTGGTCTGTTGGGGAAAAAACCAAAGAATCGAGAGCTCGATGACTGGTCTATGATGGAAGAAGAGAAGATCTTAGTTGGAGTCGCGAGATGGGCCAACCACTCATGCCGCCCGAATTGTGAATATTATATGAGTGGGGATTTCAATGGCAGACCATGCGTAAGGCTTCGTGCTCTGGATGATATTCGGGACGGTTCTGAGTTACTGACTTTTTATAGCGCCGATTATTTTGGTGATGGAAATGTTAATTGTCTCTGCGGTCACGATGATTTGCACCATGAAGTAAAGTGTACCCAAGAGTCCTCATCAACTGCTCAAACTTTTCGAACCTCGAAGCAAAGACGCGTTCTGCCCAGAATTAAGTTGTTTGTAGAAGAAAAACAGAATGCTCTGGAAAGTTTAATTAACTTTTATGATGAATGCTCAAATGCCAGCATGTTAACGTTCGAAAGTTCTACTGAAATTTATTTCCCCGTGCAAACTGATGAAAATTCAGACATTGAAACGTTTCCGTTCGAAGGCTCCGTTACCTTTTTAGAAGAAAACAGTGATATTGAGTTGCATGAGAACAGCAGCAGTTCTAGGAGTCTTGTCATAAGTGGCAGCAGCTCTTCCAGCTCCAATCAGGCAAATGAAAACTCAATTTTTGATAAACGGTTCTGCTCTGATCGTTTAAATGCGGTTTCTGTTGTCTCTCCTGTCAATTTGACCGCATCTCTGATTACCCTGGTGTCCAAGCATAATGGTTCGGATGCCCTTCTGAACGATCTTTTAAAACGAGACCAAGCGCTTTTTGGTGAACGTGCCATCACGCCCTGGACCATTAAAACACAGTTCCGAGAATTTTGTGACCGATATCAATCTGAAAAAATAATTAGCTCAAATGGCGAGCTAATCCTCATCAAATTTCGTATATTGCTATTAGATATCGTTTCCAGGTTGCTTGCGGATATTATTTCATATGCGAATGAGAAGATAAGTGGTGAAGACATACTCACGCCTAAGTTTTGTATTAATCAAGATGTAGCAACAGTTAGACTTCTTATAAACACAGATGGTGCTGCTGTCTCTAAATCACCCCCCCCCCCTATCGACATGGCCACTCTTTTTAGCTGTGGCAGACCTTCCTCCAAAGAAAACGCAGTCGTTCGAAAACATTGTGCTAGGTTGCCTCTTTGTAGGGTCCGGCTATCCTGATTTTGTTGCCGTGCTTTCATAAAGAACAAGAGTTATCAGTCTCCGAGTCAATTCTTTTTAATGGGAAACAGATCAAAGTTGTCTTCAAACCTATACTCTTTATCGCAGATTTGATTGGCAAATCCAAAGTTTTGAAAATGACACAGTGCAATGGGTTTTACGGTTGCACTTTATGCACACAAAGAGGAGTACATTACGCTGGAGCTAACCGTTACCCGCACGGAGAATCTTTCACTATGAGATCTTATGACTCCCACTTGGTAAATCATTCGGAGTTAGAAAAAGGAAGCATTGATGAATTGAAGTCGAAATACGGCAGGAATGCTGACTGCGAGGTCCGAACACAGGGTGTAAAAGGAAAGAGCAAGATTTTGAGTGTCATACCCAATCAGCCCCTTTCATCACCAATAGATCCAATGCATCAATTATTTCTCGGTGTTACCAAAGAACTTCTTGGTTATTTTTACGATAAAATGTTTTCCGCTGAGAAAAAAGAGCTCAACGAATTTCTCAACTCGGTGTTACTCCCGAAAGAGCTGAAAAATTCCGTTAGAGGTTTGGATTGTTTGTCAAATTTTAAAGCAAAAGAGCTGAAGGCGTTTTTATTCTATTTGTCGCCAATAGTTTTGCCTACATTTTTCCACGGCGAAGACAGATCTGGTGACGAACTAGACCTCAAAAAGCTTGTCTTCGCCACTCGACAACTTTTCGATACAGTTGAGCTTTCCGATTTCTGTGACACCCTGTTAAACCAATTTTGCAGAAGCATGGCCGATAAAACAGAACGCATGGAGTCAATCAATTTTCACCTGTTGAGACACCTAGCATGGCAAGTAAAAAGTATTGGCTCACTCTTCATTACGTCAGCATCTATGTTCGAATCAGCCAACAGATTATTGATTGCTCCCTTAACAGCCTTAACAGGTACTGTTAACCAATGCCGGTTGTTGGTCAGAAGGTTTATTCGCGCAAAAATGCTGGCAAAAATGAACATTCAGAATGACTGCTTGACTTCCTCAATAAAAGATTTCCAGGAAAATAAAAAATTCGATGAAAATTATGCGTTTCTTGAAAGTCAGGAAATAAAAGATTTCGAGACAAAAATCCCTCGTCCCAACTCTTCTTTCGCAGTTTTGTAAACCATTTCCTGGGATCGGCGGCTTACGGACGCGGTTCAGCTGCTGACAACTTTGTTGCCGTATAGCTGGACAATCTCATCGTTGGCGAAATCTTGCTCTTTTATAGAAATGAAACAACGGGATGTGTTATTCGAAAACTGGAGATATTAAGAAAACTTTGGCTTGTCAAAACTAATGTTGCCAATGAGTTGCCATTCGGTTTCCTTGTGGGTGATCATAAGGAAGTTGTTGAAGTACCAATGACTGCTATCATAAGGAATTTATTCCGATTTTGCTTTAATGATTCTGTTTATCTGATATCAATCCTCAAGCATTATGAGCACAACTAAGTCAACTTCACGATAGACTAATTCTTAGCTCTTCTATTTTCATTTCTGCAATCTGGCCATTCTCATTTGAAATTTTGATCCTTTAAATTTAGAAAGTTTTTTAATCGGAGTTTTCCTTAAGTGAAGAGTAGTGCTATCATAGACTAGCCTTGATATGCAGGCTGTAAGTCAACAATAAGTGTTAGCCAACAACTAGGAAAAAGTTAGTTTTTCATACGCAATTTTGCGAATTTCGCGATTAGCGAATATTAAAAATAGGCCTTTTTCATCGGGGCAAGGAGTTGTTCAAGTCAAGTCAAACTTGGTATGGAGTATCCCCTGTGTACTTAGAAGGTAAAAAAGTAACTTTTGCAATAGCTTGTATAGGAAAAAGTTACTTTCTCATACGGAAATATCGAATTATTTCGAAGAACTTGAGATTATTGAATTTTAAAAATAGGTCTTTTTTATCGGGTCAAGGAGTTATTCAAATTGAACCAAACTCGCTATAGAGTATCCCCTTGGTATGTAGAGTGCAAAACAAAGGGAATTTTTGGTATAGCTTGCTTAGGAAAAAAGTTCGTTTTGCAATCGGAAATACCGACTTTTTCGCTGATTATATTTTGAAAAATTGTTAAATTTTATCGGGTCAAGGAGTTATTCAAATCGAACCAAACTGGTAATGTAGTATACGACGGGTACCTTGAGTGTAAAACGAAAAGAATTTTTGGTATAGCTTGTATAGGAAAAAAGTTAGTATATCATACGGAAATTTGCGATTATTTCGAATAACGAGTTTTAAAAATAGGTCTTTTTCGTATGGTCAAAAACTTCTTGAAATTGAACCAAACTCGGTATAGAGTTTCCCGTGTGTAGCTAGATTTTAAAACAGAAAGAATTTTTGCTATAGCTTGCCTAGGAAAAAAGTTAGTTTTTCGTACCTTAATTTCCGATTAATTCGAATAATTAATTTTAAATAATTTTAAAAAATAGTGAATTTTTATCGGGTCAAAGAGTTGTTCAAAGTGAACTAAATGGATATCCCAGACTACCAGTACTATTTAAGTTGTAATGCAAAAAAATTGGTCCGCCTAACTTTCCTAGAAAAAAAGTTCTTTTTTCAATCGGAAATCTCGACTTATTCGCTTATTCTATTTTCAAAAATATAGAAATTTTATCGGGTCAAGGAGTTGTTCAAATCAAAACAAACTCGGTATGGAGAATTCACTGTCTAATTGGAGCATAAAACAAAAGGACTTTTTGGTATAGCTTGTATAGGAAAAACCTTAGTTTATCATACGGAAATTTGCGTTTATTCCGAATAACGAATTTTAAAAATAGGTCTTTTTCGTATGGTCAAAAACTTCTTGAAATTGAACCAAACTCGGAATAGAGTATCCCCTGGGTATGTAGATTGTAAAACAAAAGGAATTTTTGGTATAGCTAGCCTAGGAAAAAAGTTAGGTTTTCATACAGAAATGTGCAATTATTTCGAATAACTTGAGATTATTGAATTTTAAAAACTGGTCTTTTTTATCGGGTCAAGGAGTTGTTCAAAGTGAACCAAATTGATATCCCAGACTACCAGTATCGTTTAGGTTGTAATACAAAAAGAATGGCCGGCTTAGCTTTCCTAGAAAAAAGTTCGTTTTGATATCGGAAATATCGATTTGTTCGCTTATTCTCTTTTCAAAAATATAGAAATTTCGTTGGGTCAAGGAGTTGTTCAATGTGAACCAAATTCATATTCCAGACTACCAGTATTGTTTTGGTTGTAATGCAAAAAGAATGGTCAGCCTAACGTTCCTAGAAAAAAAGTTCGTATCTCAATCGGAAATCTCGACTTTTTCGCTTATTCTATTTTCAAAAATAGAGAAATTTTATCGGATCAAGGACTTTTTCAAAGTGAACCAAATTGATATCCCAGACTACCAGTAACATTTACGTTGTAATGCAAAAAGAATGGCCCGTTTAGCTTCCCTGGAAAAAAAGTTCGTATTTCAATCGGAAATATCGATTTATTCGCTTATTCTATTTTCAAAAATAGAGAAATTTTATCGGATCAAGGACTTTTTCAAAGTGAACAAAACTGATATCCCAGACTACCTGTAACATTTACGTTGTAATGCAAAAAAAAATGGCCCGCTTAGCTTTCCTAGAAAAAAAGTTCGTATTTCAATCGGAAATCTCGACTTTTTCGCATAACGATCTTTAAAGGTAGGTCTTTTTCGTATGGTCAAAAACTTCTTGAAATTGAACCAAACTAGGTATAGAGTATCCCCAGGGTACGTAGACTCTGAGACAAAAAGAATTTTTGGCATAGCTTGCCTAGGAAGGAAGTTAGTTTTTCGTACGTTAATTTCCGATTAATTCGAATAATTAATTTTAAATAATTTTAAAAAATAGTTAATTTTTATCGGGTCAAGGAGTTGTTCAAAGTTGCTCAGCTTATTTTCATAGAATCTACTATTCAATTAGATTGTAATAAACCGGCAGTTTTTGCTTTGGGGTCAATACTTCAAAAAGTGGTAGTGTAGAAAAGTTAAGTTCGGAAACGCAAAAAATTGGTCTGTTTTTTTTATAAAATGTCTTGTTATTTCTCGACTATTGAGTCCAGGCGGCTCAAAGTGATAAAACAAGCGTGTGGCAGGCTAACGTTGGCCATGGTTTGAAGAAATTCAAGATTAGTTATATATGAAGTCAAGTTTTGCAATTTTTTCAAATGTTTCTCTAAAGTCGTTTCGTATTTCAAAAATATGATGTGACCTTATGGGTCGAGGAGTTGTTCAATGTTACACATACTGCTTTGCTTGAGCCTTCTATCCATAAGGATTGTAAGGCACTAGGTTGTTTTTGTTTTGGCGTCTTTGTTTTAATTTTGATGGTAAACTTTAAAAAAAAATTGATTTTTTGTTAAATGTCCATCCCTTTGTGCCCTTACAGGCACCTTCTCCCATGTGCTATATTTTAATTGTGCTTTGTTTCTTTGCTTTAATGATGTTCTAGTCCTGGCCTATCCGGGATTTTAACTATATGTATCATGTCTTGGTAAGAAAAGAGCCTCCGTTTTTGCTTATTCTGCAAGAAAAACAGTCAAATCTGTTTCCTTGTGGTTTAAGAAGCTCCTGAGGACTCACGAAAAACCAGGACTCGTTAAATGCCTCCTTTCTGTTGTTATGGAGAAGTAGTAACCATAGAACTTCCATATTATGTAGTCATAAAACGTTGTGATCATAAAACGGAAAGTTTCATACGGAAATTTGCGTATTTCATGGTTAGCGAATTTTAAAAATAGGTCTTTTTTATTGGGTCAAGGAGTTGTTCAAAGTGAACCAAATTGATATCCCAAACTACCAGTAACGTTTAAGTTGTAATGCAAAAAAAATGGTCAGCCTAACGTTCCTAGAAAAAAAGTTCTTATCTCAATCGGAAATCTCGACTTTTTCGCTTATTCTATTTTCAAAAATAGAGAAATTTTATCGGATCAAGGAGTTGTTCAAAGTAAACCAAATTGATATCCCAGACTACCAGAAACGTTTAGGTTGTAATGCGAAAAGAATGGTCAGCCTAACGTTCCTAGAAAAAAAGTTCGTTTTTCAATCGGAAAAATCGACTTATTCGCTTACTCTATTTTCAAAAATAGGGAAATTTTATCGGATCAAGGACTTTTTCAAAGTGAACCAAATTGATATCCCAGACTACCAGTAACATTTAGGTTGTAATGCAAAGCTTAGCCCGCTTAGCTTAGCTTGCCTAGGAAAAAAGTTCGTATTTCAATCGGAAATATCGATTTATTCGCTTATTCTATTTTCAAAAATATAGAAAATTCGTCGGGTCAAGGAGTTGTTCATATCGAACCAAACTCGATATAGATTATCCCCTGGGTATGTAAAGTTTAAAACAAAAGGAAGTTTTGGTATAGCTTGCCTAGGAAAAAATTTAGTGTTTCGTACGTTAATTTCCGATTAATTCGAATAATTAATTTTAAATAATTTTTAAAAATAGTTTATTTTTATCGGTCAAGGAGTTGTTCAAAGTGAACCAAATTGTTATCCCAGACTACCAGTAACGTTTAGGTTGTAATGCGAAAAGAATGGTCAGCCTAACGTTCCTAGAAAAAAAGTTCGTTTTTCAATCGGAAAAATCGACTTATTCGCTTATTCTATTTTCAAAAACAGAGAAATTTTATCGGATCAAGGAGTTATTCAAAGTGAACCAAATTGTTATCCCAGACTACCAGTAACGTTTAGGTTGTAATGCGAAAAGAATGGTCAGCCTAACGTTCCTAGAAAAAAAGTTCGTTTTTCAATCGGAAAAATCGACTTATTCGCTTACTCTATTTTCAAAAATAGGGAAATTTTATCGGATCAAGGACTTTTTTTAAGTGAACCAAATTGATATCCCAGACAACCAGTAACATTTAGGTTGTAATGCAAAAAGAATGGCCCGCTTAGCTTTCCTAGAAAAAAAGTTCGTATTTCAATCGGAAATATCGTCCTATTCGCTTATTATTCGCTTATTCTATTTTCAAAAATATAGAAATTTCGTCGGGTCAAGGAGTTGTTCAAATCGAACCAAACTCGGCATGGAGTATCCCCAGTGTATGTAGAGCCTAAAACAGAAAGAATTTTTGGTATAGCTTGCCTAGGAAAAAAGTTAGCTTTTGATACGGAAATTTGCTATTATTTCGAATATTTTTTTTCAAAAATAGGTCTTTTTGATCGGGTCAAGGAGTTGTTCAAATCGAACCAAACTCGGTATTGAGTATCCCCAGGGTATGTAGAGTGTAAAACAGAAAGAATTTTTGGTATAGCTTGCCTAGGAAAAAAGTTAGTTTTTCATACGGAAATATTAGTAATATTAGTAAATTTCAGTCTTACTATTATTCTAAGGTGAGGGCCTCGGGCCCGCATGAGGTGCACCCCCCTCCCTGCCCCGTTGAGACGCCGGTTAGTCGGTTTACCCCCGCTGGGATTTTGTGCACCTCATGTTGGGGACGTAGTTGGCGTGCGGTCGATTTTTTGGGTTCTCTGATCAGACAAAAGTGCGCTCGAAACGTCCTCTGATCAGACAAAAGTGCGCTCGAAACGTCCTCTGATCAGACAAAAGTGCGGTCGAAACGTCTCTGATCAGACAAAAATGCGCTCGAAACGTCCTCTGATCAGACAAAAAAGTGCGCTCGAAACGTCTCTCTGATCAGACAAAAGTGCGTTCGAAACGTCTCTGATCAGACGAAAGTGCGCTCGAAACGTCCTCTGATCAGACTAAAGTGCGCTCGAAAACCTCCCCTGATCAGACAAGTGTGCGCTCGAAAACCGCCTTGATCAGACTAGTGTGCGTTCGAAATTGTCTCTGATCAGACTAGTGTGCGCTCGAAACTGCCTCTGATCAGACCGTCCCAGACCGAAGTGACCCCTGATCAGACAAGTTCCAGACCATTGTCCAGACGAAAGTGCGCTCGAAGCTTTTTCCAGACCATGTAATTCGAGCGCACCCGGAACATGTGTGCGCTCGAAACTCGTCTGATCAGGGGTCACTTCGGTCTGGCCACCTCGACCTGGGAGTACATATGTAAGAAGGTCGAGTACACAGGTTCAAATGGGATTTGAAGTCTACGTCATTGAAGCGCAGGTACGGGATATAGTAAAAAAACAATTGGTGTTAACCCGCAATTGGATAGTTATTACAGATTAATGTAAATCACATATGAATTATGTTCAAATTAATGCAATATGCACTAAAACCTGCTGTTTTTAAGGAGAAACAAAGGAAAAGGACAAAAAAAGTTTAAATGAGACGCATATCTTCATCTTTTTAATAGGCAACTAATATTAGGCGATTTGCAGTTAAGATATGAAATGGAGAAAGGAAATAAATATAGAATAATACCAGTCCTTGGTACTGAGTTGTGTCGCTGATGAAACCGACGGTCCCGTTTCCTAATTCCAAGGAAAAAATGTCAAGACGCTTGCGTTCAGGTTTTCTCATTGGGTTTTGGGGCTTGCGAGAAGAGGACTTGTCAGACGATGCTGAGACCCAGTCGTCGAAGCCGTCGAATATGGCCTTTCTTATGTTCCTGCCGCTCGTTCTGGAGACCGTGGAAGTGAATTTAGTAGTAGGTGTAGGGAAGTTGTTATTGGGCTTAGTAAACTTGGGAGTCATGGAGGGTTTCTCCAAGAAATTGTTTAGATTTAGCATGTTGAGCTGATGCTCGCGTTGTAGTCTGATGGTTTGGCTATAAACTGCTCTACTTTATCGGCAAAGTTTGGCGACTCTCATTTTTAGAGAACGTTGTACGTTGGACTTCTTGGTCTTCGTTGGATGGGTTTGGGAGGGACGATATTCAGACTGCCCTTTTCGTTGCAAAAAACACACTTTTTTGGTTAAGTAGCTTGCGTGTTTGTTGAGTTTTTCCGCCTTAGACCCATTGACTTTTGCATCAGGTCTGCAGTTTGTGTAAACTGTGAGATCATTAAAGCGTTCTTCACGTTTGCCGAATTGGACAATGGCGCTATTTCTTGCTCTAACTACCAGAAAAGACGGGTCGCAAATCTTTGAGTGGTGGCTGTTGAGTCGATATTCGTCTGTGGTTCTATTACTTTTGGTAAAATATCGAGATGCTTCTGCTCCTCTTCTTTAAATACTCTCAGCTTGCAATTGCAATTCCCAGTGGCAAATCAATTTGAAGGACAATTTGAATCTAGTTTCGAGATTCAGGTCTTGCTTATTTTGATGTACTACATTATTGATCCACACTGCTTCTAGTGCCGCGTTATTTCTGTAATCTAGATTGTTACCTTCGTCGTCTTTCAGAAGTTGCATTGAAGATAGCGTCTCTTGATAATAACAATTTTATTTAACAGTTTAACAATCAGGTACTTAATGATAGAGTTCTCTCGCTAGATTTTTTAATGGAGATTTAACTGGTGTGCCAAAATAACCATCGAGCCATAATAACTTTATGAACGTTTTTTTAAACATTGGAGTTGATAAATTACAGTATATAATGCCGATAGGTAATTCAGTTCGGCAGTTTTTACATTATAGGTGACAATATTAAGTTCGAAAAAACCTTTGGCCCAAACCGATGGCCCGATGGTTTTTTGCAGCGGCTTTGATTATATTTTTATTATTGTTCTCCTACGACAATCTTAGTTCAAACTACTCGAGAGGCAAAAGTGCTCAATCAAGGCATAGGTTTCTAGGTACGCAGCGTGTAGAAGTTTATTTCCAAAAATATTTTCCCGACAAATTGTTGTCACTCGTGGTTTGCGTGGTCACTTTGGCTGTGGGACAACTTCTGAATCTATTAATAGCTTAATGTGTTTAGAACTCTTGACTGTGATCATTGAATATAGAACACGCGAAATCTATCTGAATTTATCCATTGAGTTCCCGAAATACCGGCAAGGTCACAAATTTAGTTTCCGTTATGTCTTCGTTGGATGGGTTTGTGAGGGACTATATTCAGACTGCCCTTCTCGTTGCAGAAAACACACTTTTTGGTTAAGTAGCTTGCGTGTTTGTTGAGTTTTTCCGCCTTAGACCCATTGACTTTTGCATCAGGTCTGCAGTTTGTGTAAACTGTGAGATCATTAAAGCGTTCTTCACGTTTGCCGAATTGGACAATGGCGCTATTTTTTACTCTAACTACCAGAAAAGACGGGTCGCAAATCTTTGAGTGGTGGCTGTTGAGTCGATATTCGTCTGTGGTTCTATTACTTTTGGTAAAATATCGAGATGCTTCTGCTCCTCTTCTTTAAATACTCTCAGCTTGCAATTGCAATTCCCAGTGGCAAATCAATTTGAAGGACAATTTGAATCTAGTTTCGAGATTCAGGTCTTGCTTATTTTGATGTACTACATTATTGATCCACACTGCTTCTAGTGCCGCGTTATTTCTGTAATCTAGATTGTTACCTTCTTCGTCTTTCAGAAGTTGCATTGAAGATAGCGTCTCTTGATAATAACAATTTTATTTAACAGTTTAACAATCAGGTTCTTAATGATCGATTTCTCTCGCTAGATTTTTTAATGGAGTCTTAACTGGTCTGCCAAAATAACCATCGAGCCATAACAACTTTATGAACGTTTGTTTTAAACATTTGAGTTGATAAATTACAGTTTATAAGGCCGATAGGTAATTCAGTTCGGCAGTTTTTACTTTATAGGTGACAATCTTAAGTTCGAAAAAAGCTTTTGCCCAAACCGATGGCCCGATGGTTTTTTGCAGCGGCTTTGATTATATTTTTATTATTGTTCTCCTACGACAATCTTAGTTCAAACTACTCGAGAGGCAAAAGTGCTCAATCAAGGCATAGGTTTCTAGGTACGCAGCGTGTAGAAGTTTATTTCCAAAAATATTTTCCCGACAAATTGTTGTCACTCGTGGTTTGCGTGGTCACTTTGGCTGTGGGACAACTTCTGAATCTATTGATAGCCTAATGTGTTTAGAACCCTTGACTGTGATCATCGAATATAGAACACGCGAAATCTATCTGAATTTATCCATTGGGTTCCCAAAATTCCGGCAAAGGCACAAATTTAGTTTCCGTTATGACTGATTTTATGACCTTCTCACGGGGAACACTTTGAACAATAGTTCGCTTTTGAATTAAGCCCAGCAAGCGTTTGACAAAACGCATGACAAAGCTCGCCCTTTTGCCATGTAAGCTGGCGTTAATTTGTGCTTCTTCTCTTTTTATTAGGAAATGTGGCGTGACATGACAGTTGCGTTCATTTTGGTTACTGACTTTTGTGCGCCGATAACTTGAACAAATAGGCTTACTTACTGAATTTTTAATCATATTTAAATTGGTTGATACAAATTCTCCGTTGATCTTTAAAACTTGGTGAATGATGCTTTGCTCGCTCGACAAATAATCCGCTAAATCACTATTAGAGCGGGGCACATGTTCGATGTCCAAATGAAACGGTTTTAGTATATCAATCTGTCTACTTAATCTGCTTTGATATGTTTTAATGACAATTTTAGGCTTTAAAAAAGTGGATAAAACAACGGGTACGCGTCTAGGGAAATTGGTCCAAATCGCTCATCTAATCGGTACGCCTGTTTTATCCACAACTATACACAAATTTATTTATCACAAAACAGATATTTTTTCTCTTTTAAAAAAATGAAACCAAATATAATCATTTACACCTCATATATTATATTTTAACATGCCCTCTAAATCTGTGCTTTGTACAGCTAAACCTATATCTATGTAAATAAACACATAATCTGCATTTATTTGTTTTAAACCTAAAATAAAGCTATTTCTATTAAGATTAAGCATAAAAGTTAAATGTAACCCCGCCTCATTATAATGTTTACTCATATGGTAAATTCTATCGTTCTCTTTAATGACCGCCTTACATATAAAATGTTCATATGGTGGTTCTCTACATTTATAACAACATTCTTTCCACTGTTTATTTCTACAATTAAGACATTTTGAAAGCATTTTGTTTTGAAAATTCTTTTTTCCCTAAAGAAATGGATTTCAACATAAGCAACGAGTGTATTATCTGCAATTTATCTTTCAATTCAAAGAAAGAGTTTCTCAAATACACATTAACATGCTAACAATTAGAAACAACCAGAGAGCTGATTGATGATGAAGATGAAGCTGAGACTAAAACTGAGACGAAGACTAAAAATGAGACTAAGACTAAAACTGAGACTAAAATGGAGACTGAACCTTTACCTAAAACTGGGACTGAGGCTAAAATTGTAGCTGATGATAATATGTATTCTAGAAATAGGTACGAATGTAAAGAGTGTGATGAAACGTTTAGAAGTAAAATAGCGCTTACTATCCACTCATATAGTTAGAATAGAAAATATCTAGAGGATACTGAAGACTATGATGAAAACTCTAGTTTGAAAATCAGAGAATTTTAGATAACTGATAATTTTGAGTTGATAAATTACAGTTTATAATGCCGATTGGTAATTCAGTTCGGCAGTTTTTACATTATAGGTGACAATCCTAATTTCGAAAAAACCTTTTGCCCAAACCGATGGCCCGATGGTTTTTTGCAGCGGCTTTGATTATATTTTTATTAATGTTCTCCTACAACAATCTTATTTCAAACTACTCAAGAGGCAAAAGTGCTCAATCAAGGCAAAGTCTTCTAGGTACGCAGCGTGTAGAAGTTTATTTCCAAAAATATTTTCCCGACAAATTGTTGTCACTCGTGGTTTGCGTGGTCACTTTGGCTGTGGGACAACTTCTGAATCTATTGATAGCTTAATGTGTTTAGAACTCTTGACTGTGATCATCGAATATAGAACACGCGAAATCTATCTGAATTTATCCATTGGGTTCCCAAAATTCCGGCAAGGGCAGAAATTTATTTTCCGTTATGACTGATTTTATGACTTTCTCACGGGGAACACTTTGAACAATAGTTCGCTCTTGATTTAAGCCCAGCAAGCGTTTGACAAAACGTATGACAAAGTTTGCTCTTTTTTCTTGTAAGCTGGCGTTAATTTGTGCCTCTTCTCTTTTTCTTAGGAAGTGTGGCGTGACATGACAGTTGCGTTCATTTTGGTTACTGACTTTTGTGCGCCGATAACTTGAACAAATAGGCTGACTTACTGAATTTCTAATCATATTTAAATTGGTTACTACAAATTCTCCGTCGATCTTTTAAACTTGGTGAATGATGCTTTGCTCTCTCGACAATTAATCCGCTAAATCACTATTAGAGCGGGGCACATGTTCGATGTCCAAATGAAACGGTTTTAGTATATCAATCTGTCTACTTAATCTGCTTTGATATGTTTTATTGGCAATTTTAGGCTTTAAAAAAGTGGATAAAACAAGGGGTCCGCGTCTAGGGAAATTGGTCCAAATCGCGCATCTAATCGGTATGCCTGTTTTATCCACTACTATACACAAATTTTTTTATCACAAAACACAGATATTTTTTCTCTTTTAAAAAAATGAAACCGAATACAATAATTTACTCCTCATATATTATATTTTAACATGCCCTCTAAATTTGTGCTTTGTACGGCTAAATTTTTATCTATGTAAATAAACACATAATCTGCATTTATTTGTTTAAAACCTAAAATAAAAACTATTTCTTTTAGGATTAAGCATAAAAGTTAAATGTAACCCCGCCTCATTATAATGTTTACTCATATGGTGAATTCTATCGTTCTCTTTAAATTGGTTACTAAAAATTCTCCGTCGATCTTTAAAACTTGGTGAATGATGCTTTGCTCTCTCGACAAATAATCCGCTAAATCACTATTAGAGCGGGGCACATGTTCGATGTCCAAATGAAACGGTTTTAGTATATCAATCTGTCTACTTAATCTGCTTTGATATGTTTTATTGGCAATTTTAGGCTTTAAAAGAGTGGATAAAACAAGGGGTCCGCGTCTAGGGAAATTGGTCCAAATCGCGCATCTAATTGGTATGCCTGTTTTATCCACTACTGTACACAAATTTTTTTATCACAAAACACAGATATTTTTTCTCTTTTAAAAAAATGAAACCGAATACAATAGTTTACTCCTCATATATTATATTTTAACATGCCCTCTAAATTTGTGCTTTGTACGGCTAAATTTTTATCTATGTAAATAAACACATAATCTGCATTTATTTGTTTAAAACCTAATATAAAAACTATTTCTTTTAGGATTAAGAATAAAAGTTAAATGTAACCCCGCCTCATTATAATGTTTACTCATATGGTGAATTCTATCGTTCTCTTTAATGACCGTCTTACATATAAAATGTTCATATGGTTGTTCTCTACATTTATAACAACATTCTTTCCACTGTTTATTTCTACAATTAAGGCATTTTGTTTTGAAAATTCATTCATTTTTTCCTTAAAGAAATGGATTTCAACATAAGCAACGAGTGTATTATCTGCAATTTATCTTTCAATTCAAAAAAAGAGTTTCTCAAATACACATTAACATGCTAACAATTAGAAACAACCAGAGAGCTGATTGATGATGAACATGAAGCTGAGACTAAAACTGAGACTAAGACTAAAAATGAGACTAAGACTAAAACTGAGACTAAAGTGGAGACTTAACCTTAACCTAAAACTGTGACTAAGGCTAAAACTGTAGCTGATGATAATATCTATACTAGAATTAGGTACGAATGTAAAGAGTGTGATGAAACGTTTAGAAGTAAAATAGCCCTTACTACCCATTCATATAGTTAGAATAGAAAATATCTAGAGGATACTGAAGACTATGATGAAAACTCTAGTTTGAAAATGAGAGGATTTTATATTACTGACAAAGCTGGAAATTCCATTGAATATATAGTTGAAGCAATTAATTACTCACAAGAAGAAAATAAAAGCTGTTACCAGTTTAGAAAAGTTAAGAGTTTTAAATATTAGATTAAAGTAGAGTGTGAGTACAAGATGAGAACTAAAGAAGATGATAAAATCACAAAATATTCTTCAATTGAGGGTTATGACTTTGAGTTTCTTGGAGTAGGAAGTAGTCAGTTAAATTTTGAACCAACTAAAGCATCTTTTGGTGGTTATATAGATTTACCACCAGATGTAAAATTTCTAAATCTATTTTAAATATAGGTAGTTACAAATAAAACTGTCTACAACTATCTATTACCACTTGACTGCATCTAGCTAAAGACCATGCAATACGTGAAAGTAATTATGTAAATAATCTAATTGAACCACGGCAACAAGATCAACATGACTTTGCTTATGTTTTAAGAATACAGAATTTATACAATATTAACATATGGGTATACACAGTTGTGTTGAGTATGAAGTAGATTTACTTAAACCAGTCGATGACTTTGATAAAAACAGAAAAGATGTTAGAATATTAACTTGGGAAAATGGTGGGGTAGAATAGAACACTGCACTATAATTAAAACAATAGAAACCCTAATTGATAGAGCAGATAACAGCCACATCAATTATTATTATTGTAACAGATGTACATTTTGGCTTAGTTCATAAATTAAATATGACAAACACATACGGGGCAACTCTTTTAAACCAGAGATTGTTTGCTCTAAGAAGAAATATAATACTTTGATAAATGAACACAAAACCACGAAATAAAAAGTATTATAACTGCTGATATAGAATGTTTTGTTATCAACATCACAGAACACGGTGAAACATCGGCGAAGCCCTTGGGGAACCAAGGACAGAGCCCTTTTCACGGATCGACGAAGTCCTATACTAACAAATACGTAATTGCCGAACACATATCTTTTCGGTCTGGACTGCATCAAAAGACACATATACACACACACACACATACACAAACACAAACGCACACGCACACAATGACACACGCAGACTCTTACACACAAACCCAAACACACAGACACGCAAACGCAAACAGACAGACAGACACACAGAGACACTCAAAGACACACAATACAAACTAATACAAACACACACATATATGCACATAAATACACACACAAACACACCCACACACACACACACACACACACACACACACACAAAAGCGCACAAACACGAACAAACACACATGCACAACAAAAAAACACACACGCACACACGCACCCAGACACACACACACACACACTAAGGCACACACACACACGCACACACTTACACACAAAAAAACACACGCAGACATATGCACACAATTTTTCACGCAAACACACACAAAAACACACAGGCACACACACAGAGAGAGATTCACTTGCCCACACATAAACTTGCACACAAACATACACACACACACACACACACACACGTATACACACTAAAACACACACGCACTCACACCGACGTACACAAACAAGTACACAAACACGCGCAAACAAACAGACATAAAATCACACACACGCGCACATACAAAAATAAACACAGACACATGCACACACAAAGACACACAAAGACCCACAGAGAGAGAGAGAGACACAAACAAAACAACACGCACACAGCCATACATAAACACACAGAGATACACATATACACACACATACACACGCATACAAAGACAAACACATTCAAATACATATACGCACACAAACGCATACACACACATGCATACACACACAGATACATATACACAAACACAAAAACACACACACAAACAAACAGACAAAAACACACGCTCGCTAACACATACACAATTTCACAAGCGCTTACAGAGACACCAACAGACAAGCTTTCAGAGACAAACAGACAGAATCACACAAATACACATTCAAAGACGCAAAGACACACGCGCACGCACACACGCTCTCTCTCACACAAACGTAAACAAATACACATATAAACACAGACGCACACACACAAACTCACATCGAAACACGCACACACACAATTACATACACGCACATGAACACTCACATACACACAGTCTAAGGCGCACACACAGACACACACATACACACGCATACGCACCTAAAAACATACACACAGACACACAAGCACACGCAGACGCATTCACACACACGCAAACACACACACACAAACACACACACATACACACACAGAGAAACTCACTCACCCACACATAAACCCTCACATACATAGACAGAGATACACAGACACAAATACACACATTCACACACACGCACACACTCATACACGCACACAAACACACATACAACACAGATACATGCACACATAAACACATAGACATCGCACCGAAAGAGACACATACACACAAACACGCACAAACCACACATATACACACACATACACGCAACTACAAAAACACACAAACGCAAAAACAAACATCAACGCACATACACAAACTCGCACACAAGCAAACACACAAACACACACACAGAGAGAGAGACACAAAAACACAAAAACACACAGAAACGCACCTACACATGCACACACGAACACACACATACACAGACAGACACAAACACACACACACGCACACATAAACATGCACAAGCAAAAATACCCGCAAGAGCACATGCGAACACACAGACACATCCAGACACAAACAGACATACACAGAAAGACGCAGACACACATACACACACATACACACACGCACGCAAATGTAAACACACACACACATACAAACCAAGACACACACACACCCACACACGAACACACAACCGAAGACACATCCCGTACACAAACGCAAGCACACACGCACACACACACGCGCTCACAGACACATACACACACGCAAGCACACACACACATAAACACAATCATACATATACACACAGAAAAAACCACATACACACCCACACACACAAGAATTTACACACAAAAAACAAAAACACACGTACACAAACGCAAACGCGCACAAACGCATACACATACACACAGACAAACACATACGTAGATACTGAGAGAGAGAGAGAGAGTGAAACACACACAAAGATCCGCAAACACAAACACACACACACACAAACACGCCTACACACATATATACGGACAAACACGCACAAACACACGCGCACACACGTAAAACCACACAGAGACACGATCACACAAGCACACACACTTACCCAATTATACACACAAACAAACACACACATGCAAACAAACAGACACACACACATACACATACAGACACATATAGACAAGCACAGACGCACAAACAATCACTCACCCACACGCGCCCACAGGCACACGCACACACACTTAACGAAACACACAAACGCAAAATCTTACACATACACAAACAGAGATAGAAACATACAATTACACACACATAAACCCACACACACACACGTACACACACAAAAACACAGACACATAAACACACACATCTACACGCAAAGAAACACACACACACCCACACACACAAACATTGACACAAAAACACACAAACACACGTACAAACACACTCACACACAAACACGCACAGACACATATACACACACATAAACGCACACACATACAGACAGACACACAAACATACACCCATACCCACATAAACACAGACACAAACACACATACACACACGTGTACACACACAAACACGCACACACACACACACTCACACACACATTTATACACACACACATACAAACACGCACACAAACTAACAAAAACAGACGCGTGCGAAAACACACAGCACGCAAACGCACACAGACAGACACGCAGAGACACTCAGACACACACACACACACATCAGAGACACACGCATATACACATAAAAACACGCACAAACTTAAACAAATACAAACACACACATTTGCACATACACACTTACACACCCAACCAACCACACACACATACGAACAAACAAAAACACACACACATGCAGGCACACACACAGAGAGATACACACATAAGCACACACATACACACACACACTTACACACACTCACACACATATACGCACACAGACGCATACACACATACACACATACTCACAACACCCACAAAAACACAAACAAACATACACACACATGCACAGACACGCACACACACAGACAGATACATATACACAAACACAAAAACACATACACACACAAACAAACAGACAAAAACACACGCGCGCAAACACATACACAAACTCAAAAGCGCTTACAAAGGCACCAACAAACAGACTTTCAGAGACAAACAGACAGAATCACACAAATACACATGCAAAGACGCAAAGACACACGCGCACGCAAACACGCTCTCTCTCGCACAAACATAAACAAATACACATATAAACACACACGCACACACACACACACCCACACTCACACCGAAACACGCACACATACAAACACATACACGCACATGAATACCCACATACACACACTCTCAGGCACACACTCAGGCACACACACAGACACACACATACACACGCATACGCACCTACAAACATACAAACAGAAACACAAGCACACGAAGACACATTCACACACACGCAAACACACACACACACACAAAAACATACACATATACACAAAGAGACACTCACGCACCCACATATAAACCCTCACATACATAGATACAGATACACAGACACAAATACACACATTCACACACACGCACACACTCATACACGCACACAAACACACATACAACACAGATACATGCACACATAAACACATAGACATCGCACCGAATGAGACACATACACACAAACACGCACACACCCCACACATATACACACACATACATACACGCAAAAACAAACACCAACGCAATTACACGCACTCGCACACAAGCAAGCACACAAACACACAGAGAGAGACACAAAAACCCAAAAACACACAGAAACCCACCTACACATACACACACGAACACACACACACACACACAGACAGACAAAAACACACACATAAACATACACAAGCAAAAACACCCGCACGAGCACATGCAAACACACAGACACACACCCAAACACAAACAGACATACACAAAAAGACGCAGACACACATACATACACATACACACACGCACGCACACGTAAACACACACACACATACAAACGAAGACACACACACACCCACACACGAACACACACCCGAAGACACATCCCGTAAACAAACGCAAGCACACACGCACACACACACGCGCTCACAGACACATACACACACGCAAGCACACACACACATTAGCACACCCATACATATACACACAGAAAAAACCACATACACACCCACACACACACAAACATTTACACACAAAAAACAAAAACACACGTACACAAACGCAAACGCGCACAAACGCATACACATACACACAGACAAACACATACGTAAATACTGAGAGAGAGAGGGAGAGTGAAACACACACAAAGATCCGCAAACACTAACACACACATACAAACACGCCTACACACACATATACGGACAAACACGCACAAACACACGCGCACACACGTAAAACCACACAGAGACACGATCACACACGCACACACACTTACGCAATTATACACACAAACAAACACACACATGCAAACAAACAGACACACACACACATACACAAACAGACACATATAGACAAGCACTTACAGACACTCGCAAACACGCAAACACACGCACACAAAACACACACACACACAAGCTTCAAGACAAAGACGCACAAACACAGGCTAACGCACACACACACACACATACACACAAAGACACACACATCAAAAAACACACGCGTAAGAACACACACACGCACACACATACGAACACACACACACACACACCCATACACACAGAGACGCACACAAACACACACACATACACACAAACCTGTACAAAAGCACGCACATTAACACACACACACAAACATGCACTGGAACACAGATACACACACATAAACACGCAAACAAACACACACAAACTAACATTCGCAAATTCAAACACACACACTCACTCGATTACACAGACACACACAAACACAGACACAAACACACACAAACACACACACACACAATCACACACACACATGTTCTCATACACACACAAACACACAAACACGAACACTCAAACCGATACACACACATAAACACATCAACACAAACATCAACACAAAGACACCAACACGCAGACACTCACGACACACGCAAACACACACACACACACACGCTCTCACACACAAACACAAACACTCAAACCGATACACACATATAAACACATAAACACAAACATCAACACAAAGACACAAACACGCAGACACTCACGACACACACAAACACACAAACAGACACACACATACACACATACACACATACACACATATACAAAAACATTTATACACAATCACACACACAGACGCGTTCACACACATGCGCACACCTACACACACATACAAACACGCACACAAACTTACAAAAACAGACGCGAGCGAAAACACGCAGACACGCAAACGCACACAGACAGACACGCAGAAACACTCAGACACACACACACACACACACACATCAGAGACACACGCATATACACATAAAAACACGCACAATTTTAAACAAATACAAACACTCACATATGCACATACACACTTACACACCCAACCAACCACACACACACACGAACAAGCACAAACTTACACACATGCAGGCACACACACAGAGAGATTTACACATATACAAACACACGCTTACACATACACGCGCACATAAACACGCACTTACAGACACTCGCAAACACGCAAACACAAAACACACACACAAGCTTCAAGACACACGACGCACAAACACAGGCTAACGCACACAGACACACACATACACACAAAGACGCACACACGAACACGCACACACACAAACACACACCCATACAGACAGAGACACACACAAACACACGCAAACACACACAGACACACAAACCTATAGAAAAGCACGCACATTAACACACACACACACACACTAGCACACAGATACACACACATACACACGCAAACAAGCACACACAAACTAACATTCGCAAACTCAAACACACACACTCACTCACACACAGACACACACACACACACAAACACACACATATACGCACATACAGACACATACACAAACAATTATACACACGCACACACAGACGCACGCACAAATACTCACTCACTTACACAGACACACAAACCCAGACACAAACACACGCAAACACACACAAACACTCTCTCACACACACACACAAACACGAACACTCAAACCGATACACACACATAAACACATAAACACAAACATCAACACAAGGACACAAACAAGCAGACACAAACACACAAATACACAAACATTTATACACAAGCACACACACAGACGCATTCACGCACACAGGCACACACATAAACACACATACACACGCATACAAGCACACAAACCCACACACGCTCTCACACACACAAACACGAACACTCAAAACACACACATACACAAACATAAACACATAAACACAAACATCAACACACAGACACAAACACGCAGACATACGCACATACAGACACATACACAAACAATTATACACACGCACACACAGACGCACGCACAAACACTCACTCACTTACACAGACACAAAAACACAGACCCAAACACACGCAAACACAAACACACACAAACACACACACACAAACACACACACACACGCTCTCACAAAAACACAGACACGAACACTCAAACGATACACACACATAAACACATAGACACAAACATCAACACAAAGACACAAACACACACACACATACACACACATACACACACAAACATTTATACACAAGCACACACACAGACGCATTGACACACACAGGCACACAGATACA
Source organism: Convolutriloba macropyga (assembly GCF_964194025.1). Taxonomy (NCBI): domain Eukaryota; kingdom Metazoa; phylum Xenacoelomorpha; order Acoela; family Convolutidae; genus Convolutriloba; species Convolutriloba macropyga. The sequence goes on along the minus strand of NC_134480.1, from coordinate 26,717,492 downwards.
CACACATACACACGCAAACAAGCACACAAACCCACACACGCTCTCACACACCCAAACACGAACACTCAAAACACACACATACACAAACATAAACACACAGACACAAACACGCAGACAATCATGACACACGTAAACACACACACACACACTCAAACACACACAAAGAGACGAACACACACACACATACACACGCACACGCACACACAAACGCAAACACGTACACAAACATACACACACACCTATACTAACATACACACAAACTAAAAAACACACACACACAAACACACTTACATAAACACAATCACACACAATCAAACACACACCAACAAGCACACAAACTGAAATCCACTGACACACACACCCACACACACACACTTTCACACACACAAACAACAACACTCAAACAGATACACACACAAACACACATAAAAAAACATCAACACATATACACAAACACGCAGACACTTGCGACACACACAAAGACACACACACACACAAAGACACAAACACACACACCCACACACACATTCAAACACACACAGAGAGACGAACACACGAACACACATACAAACGCACACGCACACACAAACGCAAACACGTACTCATACATACACACACACCTATACAAACATACACACAAACTAACAAACACCCACACACACACACAAACACACTTACATAAACACAATCACACACACACACACTTACACACTCAGACACCCATAAACACATAAACACACACACACATACATTTACACACACAAACAAACAAACACACACACACACACAAATGCACACACAAAAAAACAAATAAACAGACACCAGCACTCAGGCACAGGCACACACATAACACACACAAATAAAATTAAAAAAACCCACACAGACACACGCACACACACGGAAAAACGCAAACTCGCAAACACAGACACACATACACAAATACACACAAACTCACACATACACACCCATACACACAAAAACACTTAAATACATCCAAACACACAAACACACAAACTTACACTCTTACTTATACACAAACATACACAAACACATACACATAGACAGTTAAACACGCACACACACACACGCACACACACATACACAAACACACACACAAACAAACAATCAAACACACAATAACACGCACACACGGACACACTTATAACACACTCAAATACAAACATTTACACACACATATACCCTCACATATATACACACACAAACTCTTGCGCACACACGCACACACACACACTTACACACACACAAACAACACGAAAACGCGCGCACAGACACACGCACACACACACACACGCACACAAACAAACACACACACACATAGATACAGAGACACACACACACGTATAAATACGCTTAAACACACATACACACCCACACACAGAGACACTAACACGCACACATATACACACGGACCCGTGCATCCAAACACAAACACACACGCAAACAAACGCTCACACACAGACACACAACAACACGGACAAATACACACTTACTCACACATACCTACAGACACACAAAAACCCTCACACGCAGACAATCACGTTCTTACACGCACACACAAACACACACTCAAACACACACACACACACACGCAAACACACATGCGTTTACACACACACACTCACACACATACACAAACATGCATACAGCCACTTACACACATGCTCACACATACACACACGAAAACACACGCACACAAACACACACAAAAGCACACATACAGACGAACACACACACTATAACACACACAGGCAGAAAAACACACACAATCACTCACAAACACTTAAAAATCCACACACACACCTTGTCACGCAGACGGAAATGCAGAGACACTCAGGGACACGCACACACACAGACATACAAAAATACTTACACACAAACACAAACACAGACACACACACTCCCACATACACACTCTCTCACACACAGACAAGAACACTCAAACAGACACACACACAAACACACATAAACAAAACATCAACACATACACAAACACGCAGACAATCACGACACACACAAACACACACACACTCACACACACTCAAACACACACAGAGAGACGAGCACAAAAACACACATACACACGCACACTTACACACAAACGCAAACACGTACTCATACATACACACACCTATACAAACATACACACAAACTAACAAATACACACACACACAAACACACTTACATAAAGACAATCACACACACACACACAGAGACACTTACACACTCACACACCCATAAACACATAAACACAAAATGTGTACACAAACAATAACACACACACAAACGCACGCACAAAAAACAAATAAGCAGGAACCAGCAGTCAAGCACAGGCACACACTTAGCACACAAATACACACAGAAAAGCCCACACACACACGCAAACTCAGGGAAAAACGCAAACACGCAAACACAGACACACACACACAAGTACACACAAACTCACAGACAAACACACAAACACACTTACATACACACAAACACACACACACACACACACACAAATTTACACTCACACGTATACACAAACATAAACAAACACATACACACAGACAGATAAACACGCACACACACACGCACACACACAAAAACACACAATCAGACAATCAAACACACAATAAAACGCACACACAGACACACTCATAACACACTCAAAGGCAAACATTTACACACACACACACTCACATATATCTGTCGCACACACACGCACACACACGAAAACGCGCGCACAGACACGCACACACACACACACAAACAAACAAACACACATACACACAGAGACACACTCATGTATAAACATGCACACACACACACGTACCCACACACACGCACACTCACACGCACACATATACACACATGCCCATTCATCCAAACACACACAACGCTCACACACACAAACACACAAAAACACGGACAGATACTCATACACACAGACTCACAAAGACCCTCACACGCAGACAATCACGTTCTTAGACACACAAACACACACGCAAACACACACACACACACACGCAAACACACACACACGCAAACACACATGCGTTTACACACACGCTCACACACACATACACAAACATGCTTACAGACACTTACACACATGCTCACACATACACACACAAACACACACACAAACACAAACACAGACGAACACACACTCTAACACACACAGACAGAAAAACACACACAATTACACACAAACACACACATCCACACACACACACACCTTGTCACACAGACAGAAATGCAGAGACACTCAGGGACATACACACGCTCAGAGACACACACATACACATAAAAACACGTAAAAAATCAAACAAATACAAACACACACACATATGCACATACACACCCACCAAACCACACACACACACACACACACACACACACACACACACACACACGCACATTCCCACGAACAAACAATTTCGTACGAAAACAATCACTCTAACACACACACAGAGACACAAACAAACACACACACACACTCACACACATGCACGCACACACATTTACACACACGCACATTAAAACGCGCTTACAGACACTCGCAAACACGCAAACACACACACAAAAACACATAGACGCACCAAGACACACACAGGTTAACGCACACAGACAGACACACATACACACACAGACACACACTTGCAGTCACTCACGTACATACACACTAAAACACACACACAAACACACACACACGAGCGAACATACATACAAATACACACACTCACACTCACACAAACACATACACATACAAAAACACTTATACACAAGCACACACACATACGCACGCGCACACACGCATACAAACACACACACAAACAAACACAATCACACGCAAACACATACACACCCACTCACATACACAGACACACACCCAAACACAGACGCACACACACACACAAACAGACACACAAGGACACACACACACGCAGACACTTACACACAATCACACACACACACATACAAGCACATAAACAGAGATACACACATACACACAAATTCACAAACACACAGACACACAAAAAGAGACACACACAAATACTCACACACAAAAACAAACATACAAACTCACACACACACACTCTCACACACACATACACACATAAACAGATACACTCACACACACACACACATACACACGTAAACAAAAACATCAGCACACCGAAACAAACACGCAGACTCTCACGACACATACAAACACACACACACAAACACATAAACACACACACACTCACACACGCACAAACACACACAGAGACGAACACACACACACACAAAACAAATAACACATCTAACCCACACAAATACAAACAGAAAAACACACACACACACGCACACACGGAAAAATGTACACACGCAAACACAAACACACACACACGCACACACAAACTTACACTCACACGTATACACAAACATAAACAAACACATAAACACAAACGAAACACTCACACACGCATACACACAAGCATAGGCACGTTTATACTCAGACACAAAAAAACACACACACACAAACAATCAAACACACAATAACACGCAAACACAGACACACTCATAACACACTCAAATACACTCATGTACACACACTTTCACGTATACAGACACAAAATATCACACACACGCATACACACACACACTTAAACACACACAAACACACACAGACACACACACGTACACACACGCAAACACACGCACGCAAACATACACGAGTACGTATACACACATACACATGCATACAAAATCACAAAAACACAACAACACACGCTAATTCACACACAGACACACACACAAAAACACGGACAAGTACACACATAAACATACATACACACAGACTCACAAAAACACACACACACAGAAACTCACGTACTGAAACACAAACACACTCACACTCACACACACATGCAAGCGCACACTCACACAAATACACAAACATACTCGCAGACACTTACACACATGCACACATATACTTACACAAACACACACTCACACAATTACAAACTGACGAAAACACACACTAAAACACCCACAGACAGAAAAACACAAACAGACGCCCACACTCACACACACAATCACATAAACACAAACACACACCCACGCACATATACACAAACTGTCAGACACATGCAAACACGAACCCTCAAACAGACACACATACACACATCAACACACAGACAGAAACACGCAGAAACTTACGTACACAAACAAACACACACAGACAAACACACAAACACACACACAAATACACACACTCTAACATACTCACAAACAAAAACACACACACACACACACGCACACGCACACATAAACGCACAGACGTACACACTTATACACACACACCTATACACACATAAACACAAACAAACACACAAAAACACACTTACATATACGCGATCACACACGCACACACACACTCTTACACACCCACACACCGACACAGACACGCATACACCCACAGACACACACAAGCAGACACTAACGTACACATACATACAAACACCCACACACACACACACACATACATAGAGACACTAACGCACACACACATGAAATTACACACACACACACACAGACACACACTCACACACACATACGCACACATGAAAAACACATACTTACACACATTCACACACAAACATAAGCACATAAGCACACAAACAGACGCACACACACACTCTAACACACACAGACTCAAAAACACATACACACACCCGCACTCAAACACACAATTACACACACAAACACGCACACAAACACAGATAGAGATACACACACAAAGTCATAAACACAGAGAAACACACTGAGAGACACACAAATACTCACACACAAACAGACACACAAGGAGACACACACGCAGACACTCACACACAATCACACACACACACACAAACAAGCACATAAACAGAGACACACATATACACACAAATTCACAAACACACAGACACACACAGAGAGACACACACAAACACAAACACACACTCACACACACACTCTCACACACAATTACGCAAACTCAAACAGATACACACACACATACACACATAAACAAAAACATCAGCACACCGACACAAACACGCAGACACTCACGACACACACAAAAAGACACACACACACAAAGACACAAACACACACACCCACACACACATTCAAACACACACAGAGAGAAGAACACACGAACACACATACACACACACACTCACACACAAACGCAAACACGTACTCATACATACACACACACCTATACTAACATGCACACAAATTAAAAAAACACACACACACAAACACACTTACAAAAACACAATCACACACAATCAAACACACACCAACAAGCACACAAACACCCACACACAAATACACAAACACACACACTCGCACACGCACAAACACACACACACATACACACTCAAACACACTCAGATACGAACACACACACACACACCCACAAAAACAAATAAACAGACATTAGCACTCAGGCACAGGCACACACATAACCCACACAAATACAAACAGAAAACACACACACACGCACACACGGAAAAACGTACACACGCAAACACAAACACACACACACAAACACAAAAATTTACACTCACACGTATACACAAACATAAACAAACACATACACACAAACGAAACACTCACACACGCATGCACACAAGCATAGGCACGTTTTTACTCACACACAAACAATCAAACACACAAAAGCACGCACACACAGACACACTCATAGCACACTCAAATACACACATGTACACACACACTCACATATAAACACACAAACTATCACACACACACGCATACACACACACTTACACACACACAAACACACACAGACACACACACACACACACGTATACACACGCACACGCACACACACACGCGCAAACACACACGAGTACATATACACACAAACACGTGCATCCAAACTCACAAAAACACGCAAACACACGCTCATTCACACACAGACACACACACACACACAAACACGGACAAGTACACACATAAACATACATACACAAAGATTCACAAAAACACACACAGACAGAAACTCACGTACTGAAACACAAACACACACACACACCCAAACACACATGCAAGCACACACAGACACAAACATACACAGAGACACTTACACACATGCACACATATACTTACACAAATACACTCTGACGAAAATACACACTGTAACACACACAGACAGAAAAACACACACGGACGCCCACACTCACACACACAATTGCACAAAAACACAAAAACACGCCCACGCACATATACACAAACTGTCAGACACATGCAAACACGAACACTCAAACAGATACACATACACACATCAACACGCAGACAGAAACAAGCAGAAACTCACGTACACACACAAACACACACAGACAAACACACAAATACACACACAAATACACACTCTAACATACTCACAGACGAAAACACACACACACACACGCACACGCACACAAACGCACACACGTACACACTTGTACACACACACACCTATACAGACATAAACACAAAGAAACACACAAAAACACACTTACATACACACAATCACACTCGCACACACAGACTTTTACAAACTCACACACCGACACAGACACGCATACACACAGAGACACACACACAGACACTAACGTACACACACATGCAAACACCCACACACACACACACACACATACACTCAGACACTAACACACACATGCAATTACACACGCACACAATCACACACACATACACTCACATGAAAAACAGATACTTACACACATTCACACGCAAATACACACGCACATAAGCCCACACACAGACGCACACGCACGCTCTAACACACACAGACTCAAAATCACATACACACACCCACACTCATACACAAAATTTCTCTCTCTCACACAGACACAAACAAACACATATACACACAAACAGATACACACGCACCCACAATTACACAAAAGTACGCACACACAAACAATCAAACACACAGTAATGTGCACACACACACAGACACATAACACACTCAAAATCACACACGTAAACACACACTCTCACACATACAAACATAAAAACAGACGCGGGCAGAAACACGCACGTACATACATACACACAGAGACACACACAAACCCACACGTGCAAACACGCACAGACATACATACACACACTCACAAACACGCACACCGACACGCACACACAGACAGCACACGCAGACACTAACGCCCGCACATACCTTTACACACAAACACATGCACACAAGCACACACACATACGCACACACATACTCTAACACACACAGACACAAAAACTCACACGCACACCCAAACACACACACACATAGACACACTGAGAGACACAAATGCTCACACACAAACAAAAAGAAAAACAAACACTCAAACTCACACACACACACTCTCGCACAGAAAAACAAACACAAACACAGACAGATACGCACGCACCCACACACACACAAACACACACACACAAAATCAGACACACAATAACACGCACACAGAGAGACACACATAACATACTGAAATACACAAACACACACACACACACTCACACATACACACATACACACACATACACACAAACCCACACAAAAACACACACACGCAAACACACACACACACGCACACATATACACATGCATACAAACACGCACATCGACACGCAAAGACACAAACTCACACACACACAGACACGCACAGAAACAAAGACACATACACACATAGACACACACCGACACGCACACGCAGACACTAACGTACACACACACAATCACACACACATGCAAACACTCATACAAACACACTCTCAAAAACATACTCACACACATACAATTACACACTTACATAAACACAATCACTCCACAACACACATTTACTCACTCACACATGCATAAACAGATAAACACACACACACACACACGTTTACACACACACAAACAAACACACACACACATACACACAAAAACACACACAAACACCCACACACAAAAAAATGAACAATAACAAACTAGCACTCAGACAAAGGCACACACATAACACACTCAAACACACACACACAAACTTACACACACAGGTGTATACACAAAAATAAAAAAACACACACACAAACAAAAACACTCACACAGGCATACACACAAACATATAAACGTTTACGCACATACACACACACACAAAAGCTTACACACAGAGACACATACAAACGCACCCAAACACACAAACACTCAGACACAAACAATCAAAAACACAATAACACGCACACACAGACACACACATAAAACACTCAAATACACACACGTACACAAACACACTCACGCATTAACACATATACAAACAAACACACACACACGCACACAAACAAAAACACTTGAATGCACACAAGAAACACGCACAAAGACACACAGACACATACGCAAACACAAACACGCACAAATGCACACATACACGCAAACACACTTACATACTCACACACATCCGCGCACAAATATACACAAACATACACACAAATACACACACAAAAACGCACAAACACAAACACCAACCACACCGAAAAAAACAAACAAACACAAACTAGCACTCTGACACAGGCAAACACTTAACACGCTCAAACACACTTAAAAAAATTTACACACACACACGAATGCACAAAAAAACGCACACAAACAAAAACTCTCACACACCTATACACACACAAATATACAAACGTAAACGCACACACACAAACACTCACACCCAACCAATAAGAACACAATAACATGCACACATACACAAACACAATAAACACTCAAATACACATACGTACACACCCACTCACACATACACACACATACAAACAAACATACGCACACAAGCAAAAACACTTACATGCACACAAAAAAACAAGCACATCGACACACAGACACATACGCACACAAACAGACACAGAAACACACCCACACACGCAAATACAAACACACATACTCACACACACAAACACACACACATACACACACTCATACACACGTACACACACACTCACACAAACACACACACACTTACACACAAAACATTTACACAAACAAATGCACACGCACACATACACAAACACATACAAACACTTACACACCACACACAAAAACACAAACACAAAAACCAACCACACACACGCACATTCACACAAAAACACAGACACAGAAAAAAAGACGCACACAAACACACACACAATTCCATACACACAAACGCACAAACACGCACAGACATACATACACACACTCACAAACACGCACACCGACACGCACACACAGACAGCACACGCAGACACTAACGCCCGCACATACCTTTACACACAAACACATGCACACAAGCACACACACATACGCACACACATACTCTAACACACACAGACACAAAAACTCACACGCACACCCAAACACAGACACACATAGACACACTGGGAGACACAAATGCTCACACACAAACAAAAAGAAAAACAAACACTCAAACTCACACACACACACTCTCGCACAGAAAAACAAACACAAACACAGACAGATACGCACGCACCCACACACACACAAACACACACACACAAAATCAGACACACAATAACACGCACACAGAGAGACACACATAACATACTGAAATACACAAACATACACACACTCACACATACACACATACACACACATACACACAAACCCACACAAAAACACACACACGCAAACACACACACACACACACATATACACATGCATACAAACACGCACATCGACACGCAAAGACACAAACTCACACACACACAGACACGCACAGAAACAAAGACACATACACACATAGACACACACCGACACGCACACGCAGACACTAACGTACACACACACAATCACACACACATGCAAACACTCATACAAACACACTCTCAAAAACATACTCACACACATACAATTACACACTTACATAAACACAATCACTCCACAACACACATTTACTCACTCACACATGCATAAACAGATAAACACACACACACACACACACACGTTTACACACACACAAACAAACACACACACACATACACACAAAAACACACACAAACACCCACACACAATAAAAATGAACAATAACAAACTAGCACTCAGACAAAGGCACACACATAACACACTCAAACACACACACACAAACTTACACACACAGGTGTATACACAAAAATAAAAAAAACACACACACAAACAAAAACACTCACACAGGCATACACACAAACATATAAACGTTTACGCACATACACACACACAAAAGCTTACACACAGAGACACATACAAACGCACCCAAACACACAAACACTCAGACACAAACAATCAAAAACACAATAACACGCACACACAGACACACACATAAAACACTCAAATACACACACGTACACAAACACACTCACGCATTAACACATATACAAACAAACACACACACACGCACACAAACAAAAACACTTGAATGCACACAAGAAACACGCACAAAGACACACAGACACATACGCAAACACAAACACGCACAAATGCACACATACACGCAAACACACTTACATACTCACACACATCCGCGCACAAATATACACAAACATACACACAAATACACACACAAAAACGCACAAACACAAACACCAACCACACCGAAAAAAACAAACAAACACAAACTAGCACTCTGACACAGGCAAACACTTAACACGCTCAAACACACTTAAAAAAATTTACACACACATACACGAATGCACAAAAAAACGCACACAAACAAAAACTCTCACACACCTATACACACACAAATATACAAACGTAAACGCACACACACAAACACTCACACCCAACCAATAAGAACACAATAACATGCACACATACACAAACACAATAAACACTCAAATACACATACGTACACACCCACTCACACATACACACACATACAAACAAACATACGCACACAAGCAAAAACACTTACATGCACACAAAAAAACAAGCACATCGACACACAGACACATACGCACACAAACAGACACAGAAACACACCCACACACGCAAATACAAACAGACATACTCACACACACAAACACACACACATACACACACTCATACACACGTACACACACACTCACACAAACACACACACACTTACACACAAAACATTTACACAAACAAATGAACACGCACACATACACAAACACATACAAACACTTACACACCACACACAAAAACACAAACACAAAAACCAACCACACACACGCACATTCACACAAAAACACAGACACAGAAAAAAAGACGCACACAAACACACACACACTTCCATACACACAAACGCACAAACACAAACAACAACCACACACACGCACATACACACGAACACACATAGAGAAGCAGACACACAAACACACACACAGACTCACAAACACACACACACGCACTTGCACACACACTTACACACTCACACCTCTACACATCCATACACGCAAACACACAAAAACTCACATACACACACAAACACACTCACACAAAAACACGCTCACGAACACAAGCAAACACGAACACTTATACACAGGCAAACACCCACCAGCACATACACACACCCACAAACAAGCAATCGCACACACACATACATACACGCACAAACAAACATACACAAACTAGCACACATACAAACACATACACACTCAACCACACACACACACTTACACAAAAACAAACGCACAAATACAAACACGAACCACACACACGCACATACGCTCAAACGCACATACAGAAGCACACATAGACAGACACAAACACTCACATACGCACAAACACACACACACACGCACACACACACGCGAGAACACGCTCCTTCACATAAACATAAACACACACATGCACAAACATTCACACACACTTCTACACACATACACACAAACACAAACAAGCAAACACACGCAAACACACACACACAATAACACACAAACACGCCAGCTCATAAACACCAACGAACACTCACCCACACAAACACGAATGCACAAACACATATACACAAATTAACACAAACACACACAAACACACACAGACGCACAAACACACACACAAACTAACACACAAACACACACAAGCGCACAAACACACACAAGCACACACGCACACACACACACACACACACACACACACACACACACGAACACACACGCATTCACAAACATACTCACACACACAAGCACACAAAACACACGCACACGCACATACAGACAGATACAAACCCGCACAATGAAATACGCACGATCAGACAAATACACATACGCACATAATGACACACACAAACACACACAGGCACGCACTTACACGCTCACGATTATCCAAAAACAAACACCAACCACACACGCAAATAGACACAAACACACACACAGAAAAACAAACATACACAGACACACAACACAAACACGCTCATACACACGCAAACACATACACAAAAACACACACATAAACAACCACACACACATATTAACACTCACAAAAGCAAACACACACACACTTACACACAAACAAACACAAAAAAACAAACACGCACACACAGACGCACAAACACGAACACACACGCACACACACACACACACACACTCAGACACACAAACGCACAAATAAAAGCATTCATACCCACTTTTACACACATATGCACACAAACACACACACACAAACAAACACACACGCACACAGTTACACATAAACAAACCAACGCTTACAAAGACATACACACACGCTAAAACACACATAAACACCCACATAAACACACATACAAACACACCTCTACACCCACATACACACAAACTCACAAAAAACCCATACATACCGACGGAAACATTTTTGCACACACACACACACGCAAACAGACGCACACTTACACACAAATACAGACCAGCACACACAGAAACATATCATTTCATACACACATACACATTCACAAACAAACACACATACACACACTAACATACTCAAAAACCCAAGAACACACACACACACTTACAATCAACGTTCAAACTTAGAAATTGATTTCACGAATCAAAAACCAATACTAGAAATGGATTTCCTGTTAGACTCACTCAGGAACCACGCTAAATCCATTAAATGAAAATACCTGGAATGAATTGAAACTTAATAATCCTAACCTGATTTTGATTCAACCCACAAAAACGTTAACAGCAGCAAATAACACAAAAATTTGAATACATGGAACTATAAAGTGAGAACTAACACCAAACGGATATAAAATAACAAAAACAAACCTCAACAAACGTTTATAATCTGCTCCTATGTTACACAAGGTAATCACAGCATCCTAGCGACACCATTGTTCAAACAATACATTGAAACCACAAAGACAAACAAAATGACAATAGACACAAATACAATTCTAGTTAACTACATTACATTAAAACAAATTTCAACAAAAGAGTACACTTGCCAATCGATAGTAGACCCAGTCTAAAACAGAGAATAACTGTATTTTGATCCAAACTAACACAAATGCCTAATTTTTCCAATACCCATGTTTCAAAAATCAAATGCTATTACTTTGAACCAATACACAGGTAACGAAGAAAATCATTTACGGATATTAAAGATTTATCACTAGAAAATGGAAGTTTTGTTGATTTATACCTAATCAACTAGACAAATCATAAAATTGCAATTAATTAGAACTGATAAGTTTTATCTACCACAAGTTAAATTTCAAAACTTTCCATATGGAGAGATATCAAACAAATTCATTAGATTTGTTCTCAGCGTTGTTTCACCTAACGTATGAAAACGAGAACGTTATTGAGCAAATACTACAAACTGAACATAACGAAACGATAGACAAAAAAATTGCAACATTTGAACGAAAACCAAAATTCCAATGCAATTTTGATATAAACTACTATAATAAACACGAACAAAATTTTTATCAATTTTTTGATTTCCAACATTTACAATTACATAAGACCAATTTGAAAAAGTATAAACAATCATCCTAAAACATCAAAACGTATACGCAATAACAAACTTTGATGTAGGATTAACAAAAGTCAAACTTATTTTACCAATAAAAAAGATGCCGTATTCAAAAACAAACAATAAGCAAAGTATCAACTCACCTAAAAAACGGTTTTAAAAGATGCTAGACTTTCGCACAAAGTGCGATAAAATATCACCAGTTAAAAAAACAGTTGTTCCCTGGAATTAATTTTTCATATCCAGTTTTAATCTTAAGAGAAGTAGAATCTTTAAAAATAGTACTAGATGCAAGATACCTAAATAGCATTATAGAAGAATCAACATGCAACTGGCCAATAGGACCAGTAGATGTAGCAATGACCAGGATTAGCGGAACCATCTTCAAAACCGCAGACTTAAACAGTGCATATAACCAAATACCCCTAGATAACGAATCTATGAGATATAAGCACTTCACCATTGCAAATAAACAATAAGAATATTAAACGAATATTTTACGGTATATCAATTGGACCAGCAGCATTTGCATCAATACTAACACTTTTTTTGTACCCACTAAAAAAAGAGCAGTTATAACTAATGTAGATGATATCTCCTTACAAACCATATCATACGAACGAATGTACGAAACCCTAAAAACACTAG
This sequence comes from Convolutriloba macropyga, assembly GCF_964194025.1. NCBI lineage: Eukaryota > Metazoa > Xenacoelomorpha > Acoela > Convolutidae > Convolutriloba > Convolutriloba macropyga. The sequence continues at coordinate 26,701,861 of NC_134480.1, read as the reverse complement.
CAAAATAGCAAAAAAACTTGGTACAAACTACGACTTTTGTTCAAACTAATACACAAAGAAAACGAGTTTAAATGGACCAAAGAACATCAACAAATATTTGATGAAATGAAACAAACAATAACAAAATAAATTGAAATCACGATGCCAGACACTAGTAAGCCATATTATTTTTTTAACATTTGCTATAAAAGAGCCTTACCCCAATAACACTTTACAGAAAAAAGAGTAAACCTAATATCGGCAGGTTCCAGATCCACTACACCAATAGAATTGAGATGATCGAAATTCATTAGAGAGTGCTCAGCAATCATCTTTGCAGTAACAGAATACGAATTCCTAATAACAGGCTCAAAACACTCATTTGCATATTTCTCAGATCATAATTCAGAGAACAATTGAAATCTCTACCACGATATACCTATTCACACAAAAGAAAAAACCAAACCAGAGAGCATACCGATATCAACCCATTCTCACAAAATTCCCCTATATCAATATAATATGGAGAGAACTTAAAGACCTAGTATTACCAGACATGCCTAGCAGAGCAATTAACGAAGAAAATTGACTGTCAAACTACCAGACAACGCAAAATTTTTGTTTTCCAAAACACTGTTTGGAAAAAAAGTATAGAATGTCAATATAGCATCTAATATAATACAAACAAAGAAAAATAAGAACAAACACATTAACCTCTCCTACAAACATACATAACAATTTCTTGACAAAAATATCGATTAAAACAAATATTATCCGATATCTGATAAAAAGTATACACAAGAAGCAAAAACCAACCTAATACCAAAATTTAAACATAATTTAAAAAGTGGAATTTACTATTAGTCGAAAAGGACGACTTATACATTGCACGTAACCAAAAGGGACCACATGCTGAACATCATGATGACGATTATCTACGACTGCTAAACATTGTGGAACCAACTAAAACACCAAAAAACAAAACTGTGGAAATAAACGATTTTTTCTACGATGAAAAAACAAAAATCACGATTACACTAATAAAAGACACTCAAATTCTGACCCAGTAATCCATCAAGTTAAATAGTGGAAAAAACATTAAAAACAAACTACATTCAGTTACAATTGAGATTAAAGGAAACAAAGGATTAAAAAAAGATCACGTATTAGAATCTGCTTACCACTAACACTATTATTATGTGCATTTTATGAAAACCTTTGTATTGACCTTGTAGCCCATAAAGGCTTAGAATAAACATAACTTAACGTCATGGAAAAATAATTTTTGCCAAACCTTAACACTTGGATTAAAATATTACTGGCTGGTTGCATACGAATAAGAATACATTAACACAGAGCTGCACACTTATGTAACTATTTTTAAATAGATTTTGAACCAAGCACCACCTATACACCGTGGGCAAACGGCCTTGTAAATGGCACAAACAAAATCATCGGACAATTCACTTGAACTCTATTGAACGGGAAAAAACAGGGTCAAGGAAAGCAAAATTCTTCCCACATAAATACATACACAATACCAAACAAGGTTAGGGACGTCACCCTACGAAGTTGTTTTTAAACAAAAACCTCGAAAACCCACACAATTCAAAATAGGCACAACAACCGACGTGTTAGGAAATTGTAAACCATCAGACAACAGTGCATGTAAAACACATCCCACTAATACACATCTAGAAAAACAATTCGGTCATCCGAAAATAGCAAAACTACAAAAAGGAACATTTGCAAAATGGTTCCTAGATGAAGAAAAACAATCTAATGAGACATGTCAAGCTAAATCACATATACCTAAAATCAGGAAAAGTTTAGCGGACGAAATGAACACAAGATTTAGAACAGCTAAACCCTTAGAAAAACACACAATTGTATTACTAACAAATCAAACGTTGATGGAATTTCAAAAGTTATTACCGCTCAAACCCGACCATACCTAATAGTAGACAAAACAACCGAAAATACGTGTGTTATATGATAAAAATAGAGAAAAAGAGTAATCCACAGAAACCATACGGTACCATATTACCCGAAGAGAAAACATATAAAGAAGAATTGCAAAACTATCTTTTAGGTGATAACATTCCAACTTAAAACAACCAGAACCACTTTTACTCATAAACCCACCCAAACAGAGTTTAAAATCACCAAAACTAAAAAGAGAAGTCGAAAACGAAAAAATTGTAAAAAAAATGATTGCAATCTCCGAAAGAGGAAAATAACAATGCAATAATGATTATATACAGATTCTTTGTTTAGATACACTCAGGACACAGTAACGTCTGGATATAATTTAGGGTTAAAAGCAAACATTTAGTTCTCTGATAGACTTCAACTCAAAAAGTTTTCAGTTGTATATAACAATTATTACAGTTCCACACTGTACAGATAACAATTAATATAACACATGACCCCCTTCATACCACTGTAGAGCATCTCAATTAATACAGTTAGTTGCATTGACAACAGTTTAATCATCTTCTCCACTGTTTGATAATGTCACAACCTGACACTTCTAACTTTTCTCTAACATGATATCAGTTTACACCCTCTGACACTTCCATATCTGTCTAAACACAGTATCAGTTTTTTTCAAATAGGATTCTAATTTGTAAACAAATAGTATTCTTTCCTGCTTCATTTGTTCAAAAACAGATCCACCACACAAGTGTGAGGACAATATTTAATACAACCAAGATGCAATACTTATCACGCATCAATTCCTACAATACCTACCACGCATCAATGCATCAATTAATTCTATGATCATTAATTCGAATATATCACCAAACCAAAATACATCATTCATCCGAATGACCAATAATCCGAATCTTTTACATTTTCTTTTTGTGACCATCGTTTCCATTTGTAATCACGTTCTCCATTTGTAATAGATAACACAATTGTTGTGAATCAGTTAATAAGACACTAATTACTTACCCAAAAATACTAGAGAATCTCCAAATAAAACAAAACGAGAATAATTTAAATTAACTAACATTATTTCATATATATTAGAGGGAAATTTATTTTTCTCAATGACTACTACCCACTATTTACTAAATGAAATATTAACTGATACTACAAGTCTACTACTACATCATGTACAGCACCAAGTAGAGCATCAAGTGTTAGCACCAAGAAAATAACAACAAAGGACAACACCTCAGACACAATAAATCGAACGAAACAGTTTCAAAATCGCAGTTTTAACATGTAATTCAATCTGTAAACCAACATTCTCATTAAACAATTTGAAGTCCAAAAATCAGTCCAGTACAAGTTCAAAATCAAAAATCCAAATTTCAAAAACAATGGTTCACAATCCAAAGTTCACAAGTCAGCTGAAGGCCACATCTAACCCGAAAGTTTACCTCTCGTCAGTCGAACGAGGAACTGTTTTTTAATTACAATAACCCACCATTGTATAAATATAATAACGTAAAACAAAGATGAAAATCATCTAACCACGAAATTGTTGATATTCTATTTCGTTATAAACCCAGTTCTTGAATGACAAATTAATATCTCAACGATCATATTAACCTGATAACACCAATTTTAGTAACTGAACACGTGTCAATCTTCATTCAAGTTTAAAGATGTAGATAACACACCTTCATTCGTCTTCATTCAAACCTTCATGGAGATAATACACCTTAATTCACAACATTCCCTCTCTTTGTTGTCACAAAACAGTTATAGCACGTTTCACGACCTCCGCAGAAATCGATTCATCATTAATAACTTTTCCTTACCTCGGTTCATAAATAAAATTTAAACAAGCCGTACACAATAGACAAACCACCCCATCCATTGAGAAACAATCTCCAACCAGTTCAGAAATCGGGTACAGGTTTACCAGTTCGCAAATCGGGTAGAGATTTACCAGTTCTCAGCTTTTACAACCAAATTACCCAGACACGGTAAAGCTTTTCATACAATCATTCAATTATATACATACCAGATACATAAAATTTTCAGGTACTTGTAAAACGAAAGATAATCGATCTTAACCTAATATTTCTAAAATTTTTTCAGGTTTCAACTTTAAAGTTTGTTAAAATGTTTTTAAAAACTTTAAAACTTTTGATATGAGTATTTTTCTGTATAAGTTTTGAATAGGAGATTTTCGTTTTGATCCATAATATAACGTTACTCGCATGGCAACTCAAAAATTTTTAGGCAGAACATGCATTCTGCACTTAATATTTTAGAGTTAGTTCCCTACTTTTGTACTCGTCCCGAGTATTCAGTTGTGGCTTGCGTCTAGTAATGTGTAGAGCTTCTATGGTCATAACTTTTTCGCTATCCTGGCAGTGATCAATTACCTTATAATGAAAGGCCGTTAGAGCCCCATAGCATTCAACTACATGATGTCCCATTGGTTTTTTTGATGCTCAGAAAATCTCGTGGCCAAATGTCGACACAATTGTCCAACATAGGTGGAACTGCATCTACAACAACTGAGTGCGTAGATCACATGAGACTTTAAATTCCTATCAAAACTAGATTTCAAGGATGGTAGGCAAGTACATATTCATAGGCAAGTACAAGTACAAAATTCACACAGAAGAAGACTCATATTAAAAGTTTTAATATTCTTTTAACATTTTAACAAACTTTAAGGTTGAAACATGAAAAAAATTTGAAAATGTAATTAGATAATCAAGACACATTACTGTATATATGCATATCTATATATATTTAAACAACAAGTTTTAAACTGCTGACGATGCTTGTTAGTGTGAAAACGTTCGAGTAGATTAACATTTTTATATCGACTTTTAACACTTTTTTAGCTTAACCTAATAGTTAATATTGAAAATCCTACTGCTTATCAACATACACATTTTATTAGTGATACTAATATCAATACAGATAGAACAGACGAATATGTACATACAAACCTCTGTTTAAAATTAGGTCCAGAACAAAGTAGTATTGAACATCTAAATATACTAGACCAGACAATACGACTTGAAAATAAAACAGTCCGAATTAGTAATATAAACATCAAAATAACTATATACGTTAATTATTAATTACTTATTTATAGTTGTGAACTTCCTATGCGCATACGCATAAGACGACGGAAAACAGGTAAAATTCTAGCTAACTTCTAACATTGACGTCACCAGCTGTGATTAAAACTGAAAAAATTACCTATTCCCAATCGAAAGAATTAGCGCAAAAGGAAAAGAAGTAAAACTGTTCTGGGGAGAACACCGATTTGATCGTCTTAAACTGGTACCTACCTGTACCAAATCAGAGACTGAATCTGACAATATAAAAGAATCTTAAATGAACAGAAGTGCATCAATATTTATCCATTTCGCACAGCTTACGTACTTGATAACGAAGACAGGAAAGTGCAAATCAACCAGGTTTATGCAAAATTGACCTATTTTAAATTATATCTATAAAAGTTGTCATAATCAAATTCTAGCAGAAATTTTATAATTGTATTATCATTCTATTTGATATATGATAAATTAGACCGAACAGTACGTAGACAATGAGTAATACACGCACGCAGTCCAATATACTAATTAACAGATGTCAGAAGATCAAGGTATATATGAAAGCCATTGTAATTATTCACACTACTGTAAGGCAATCACAGACAGTGTCAAGCTAGAACTGTTTCAGTTTGTCAAAAACACTTTTGTAATCTATTTCTTCGTGTCTATGTTACACAACTTAATAAAAAGAATATTGCAAGCATAACTTGTCGTCGAAATACAATTAGACCACAATTTAAACGATCAAAATTTATCCCGATCAGAAAGTAGAAGAAGTTATTTATCACACACTACGTGCGAAAAATTTTTAATTACAGATAGGTTTCCCTAAAAATACACCACATTACGGAAATGTACTAAAATATCAATTAAACGTCAGGCGAAACCAAGAAGTTTTGATCTCGATTTTTTGTGCACAAACACACCAACAACAACAAACAGTAATTCCATTAATAATTTTACCACTACCTAATTTATATAATCCACCAAATCTAAAAAGTAATAATAAAAATCTACATACATTAACAACACATACCCACGCACTAATACACTTTATAATAATACTTCTAATAATTATCAATTCAATCAGGCGCGTCAGCCACAGCGTACGAACACTGATACAAACATACAACACCAAAACAATTCGAGTATAAAACCTCGTATAAACGTACCGATAAACACAAATCAAACCTTGATGAATAACCAATTTGACCCGATTTACCTAGAACAACAGCAAACAGGTAAAATTCTAGTTAATAAAGAGGACAAACGCATAGCACGACGCAAAACAGGTAAAACTCTAGTTAATAAAGTAATAACGACAAGTAAAGGCCACAAGTATAAGAATAACAATACGATACAAGAGCAAAACTCTGGACGGTCGATTAAAACACAAAAATGTGCACTTTAGATGGATAAACAAAAAATGGTCGAACTAGAACTCGCAATTACACTCCAAATTGAAGAATTTAGACCACTAAAAGTACAAGAAGAAGGTCATTTACACTTTCAAGACAGAAATATTGACGTCACCAGCTGTGATTTAAACTGAAAAAATTACCTATTCCAATTCGAAAGAATTAGCGCAAAAAGAAAAGAAGTAAAGCTTCTGGGGAGAACACCGATTTGATCTTCTTAAACTGGTACCTACCTATACCAAATCAAAGAGCGAATCTGAAAATTTAAAAGAATCTTAAATGAACAGAAGTGCATCAATATTTATCCATTTCGCACAGCTTACGTACTTGATAACCAAGATAAGAAAGTGCAAATCAACCAGGCTTATGCAAAATTGACCTATACTCAATTATATCTATAACAGTTGTCATAATCACATTTCAGCACACATTTTTTAATTGCAATATCATTCTTTTTGATATATGATTTAATAGACAAAACAGTACGTAGAAAATGAGCAATACACGAACGCAGTCCAATATACTAATTAACAGATGTCAGAAGATCAAGGTATATATGAAAGCCATTGTAATTATTCACACTACTGTAAGGCAATCACAGACAGTGTCAAGCTAGAACTGTTTCAGTTCCTCAAAAACACTTTTGTAATCTATTTCTTCGTGTCTATATTAGACAACTTAATAAAATGAATATTTCAACCAAAACTAATCTTCAAAGTACAATTAGACCACAATTTAAATGATCAAAAGTTGTCCCAATCAGAAAGTTGAAAAACCTATTTATCGCACACTACGTGCACAAAATTTTTGATTACAGGTAAGTTTCCCCAAAAACACACCATATTACGGAAACGTGCTAATATACCAATTAAGTATCAGGCGAAACCAAGAAGTTTGGATCTTCATTTTTTGTGCACAAAAACACCAACAACAACAAACAGTAATTCCATTACTATTTTTATCACCCCTAAATTATATAATCCACCAAATCCAAATAGCAATACTAATAACCTACATACACTAACATCACATGCCCACCGCACTAATACACTTATAACAATACTTCTAATAATAATCAATTCAATCAGGCGCGTCAGCCACAGCGTACGAACACCAAACACTATTACAAACATACAACACCAAAATAATCCGAGTATAAAACCGCGTACAGACGTACCTATAAACTGAAGTCGAAACCTGATGAATAACCAATTTGACCCGATTTACCTACAACAACAAAAGACAAAAGAATAACAGTACGATATAAGAGCAAAACTCCGGACGGTAGATAAAAGCATAAAAATGTACACTCTAAATGGATAAACAAAATGATGAAAAATAAAAAAAACAGCAACATATAAAAAATCAACAACAACAACAAAATAATCCCCTTAATAACACACCAGGAGTCCCCAACAGAGGCGCCTAATAAACAGACAACTTTGCGTCACCAAATAATAATAAGATAGAAACACATCGAAGTAACTCATTTAACAAACATAACAACCTCACCAGAAAGCGAGGATAGCACAGAAAATTAAACAGAGAATCCGTATACTTTTCGACGCGAAAGCGTCCAACCGAAACGAACATTAGTCAGAGGACGAAAGAGATCGTCATATTCATACACCAATCAGTCTTGATCATTAGTTGCTGACGGCAATACTGAAATTGAGACAGTGAGACAGACTCTAACGAGCTAAGACCATTAGATATAAGAAGATCAGAGCCACCTAGTAGAGTAAGCATCCAAACATTACAGAAATTTAGTATATGATCACCGAGCGATTCATCAAAAGCTACACCTACAGGAAGGAAGTCCACTTCTACCAATTTCACTACAGCAACGTAGATATTACACCTTGGTTAGAGAAAATTTTCGAACTCCTCAAGCCCAATCACCACATAATTCACTTTGGTCAGCAACAACACATAAATCAGCGTTCTTTAAATCTATTATATCACGCTTATCAAAAAATTTAAGTGTATTATCGACACCAAATACATCATTACTAGGAAACGCATCACAAATAAAAACTCTAATATATCAACTGAAAGATCAACATCATCAACATCATTCGAACCAGATATCAGATTACCTGATAATTATCGAGGACCACAAAGAACGAAAAGTCCAGGAATATATACATCAAAACACACCGTCTCGCAGTAGAACAACAGAAGATATATCACGTTTTTTTTAGGTTACACTTCATTTACAACCCCTCCAACACTATACGGACCAACAAATCTAGGAGATTGAATTGAGCAAGAACCATACTTGTGGATACATTAAACCTCACAGCTAGACAACGCAACAGCGCATTAAACTTATCAGCTACACCAAATTAGAACTAACATTTAACGCAACAATAAGATACGAAACATTTTTTAATCATGCAACAACTCCATTAATAACAACAAGACCATCACCTGCACCATTTTTTGTATCGAATTTATCTATAATTTCGACAGGTACATACAACAGTAGGATTTACATTATTCTGTAGTACAGGACAAACGTACACATGTTGACTCAACTAATTGTTCTCGTATTACTCCTGATAGAATTACTTACCTTTTTAGTACATTTCGAAGAAAGCTTGGGACCAGTAAAACGAAGAGCAAAAGATCTTAAACGACAAGCTAACTTATTAGAAAATTATCACAAGATACAAAAACACGTGCCATATTATAACAATCCAGTATAACTATTAAATTCATTAGCAATAGCTATTAACGAGTCAGATTACAAAGACATGCGGGAAAACAGGATAGACTATTAGTTACATAATTGGCGCGTCCAAACTCAACCCCCGTCGCAACCCTCCTCAAATAACATTCACAGTAACTCCACTCATCCAATAAACACAGAACCAGATAAACTACAAAGCACAATATTTAGCATCGAAGTCGGACCAATTAATTATAGCGCAAGAGGTAATAATGAGGCACCAATCTTTAATACAAACAGCAACCACCTTCATATAACGATTCAATAATCCACCCAATAACACACCTATCCCATCAAACTTAACCCCCGTCATAACCCTCCAAAAATCACACTCTCTTTAAATCCACCCATCCAATAAACGGTGAACTGAATAAGCTACTCAGCACAGTATTAAACATGGAAGTCGGACCAAATTATTATAACACAAGACGCACCAAGGAAGTACCAATCATTAATACACACATACAACCATCTTCATGTACGAACGATTCAATAACCCACTTAATAACACCTATCCAATCGCACGCAATTAGACCACTACTTCCATCATCAAAGGAATACTACAATACTCATGAAAGATCACAAAGAACTGTACAACGACAACGAAACAGACGACAACCAGCTGTAGAAGTTACAAACTGGATGGATCCGCAACAGGACTGCAAGATATATTCATTGAACTATTTGACTGTGAAATAAAGAAGTTAGTAATGTCAAATACTAGCAACTGAAAAAAACAGCACATTCAAAATCAAACCAATAGATCTAGAAATATAAAAATAAAGTTACAATTATTATTAAAAGTGAAAGCCGTTGAAATAAAAGCATACGCTTTATCAGCAACCATTGGGGAACAAGTTTATTGGTGTTCACAACACACCAATTACATTCGTTATTGTTATTCTGACGCAACTCGGTCTAAAGTACTTGATGAAGACGAAATTAGGAACAAACTAACAAGAGTAAAGCTTTTAAAACGTACCCAAAATAAACCACAAAAATTTAATATCTTATTTAGTTTTATTGATACCCAAACTTTCACCACAGAGTTGAACAAGCTCAAGGAAAAGTACAACGCAGAAAAGAAACACCAATGACACCACATTATGGTAGATTAACCTACAATTTTAACGATCACTCATGGACCCCAAGCGCATCAATCATTCCACAATCAAGCTGTCCAGGTGGAAGAAAACGACAAAACCAAGTCGACCTTTTAGACTGGACTTTGAGAATTAGAGAATATCTTTTCTATTAAACTTTTGAACCACAAATTATCTATAGATGGAACCGAACTACCACATGATATTGAAAAAGGAGAATGCCGATCGACAGCATTATCCAAAGCAACCATAGTTTGGGAACCACAAGCACATTGTCAAGTTTTTGAAGTTTTTGAATTAATCCGCTTTAACGCTTTTATGGTAAAGTACCAAGAACGAAAATGGATAGAAACTAATTCCGATTGGGCAATAGTTCAAGTATACGTTAGAAAAAATACATTTATATTAATTAAAACAAATTCACAAATTGCAACACGATTTGAGGTATACAGACAAACAAAATTCCGATGCAGAACAAACAAACCATTACACAGTACAGAATACGAAGATATTCATATCATATACGGACACGAATTTGATATGAAAACCGAAAAACCTATGACTAAAATGAAGATATATTTGTCAACAAAAAATCCAAAAAAACTCAAGAACAACAGATAACAAATACACAAACCAGATTCCAAGAGATAAATAATCCTTGCTTTTATTACGGTTTCGTTAACGAAGTAAAACAGTTGGAAAAGGGAAATGGATCTATATATGAGCAAATGCTACTCCAGACAAAGCCTCCAAGCAATTGAATTTTACTCAAAAATTTGCAAACAGTTACGTAATATTAGACACTTAACACTAACACAAGTACACAAAAATACACCTTTACTAGGTTACATTCTCACTGGAGATCATTCAATTTTCTTTAAATAAGAAAACATTAACGGAATGAAACTGTACAAAGGCGCCAAAAAATCATCACAAACGTACGTTCTAAACAAACCAGCTTGTTTTGATAAGATATACCAATTTTTTACAAAAAAGGATTACAATATGTACATTAACTATCAAGAAAATCATACGCATAGGCTAAAAAGTAACCTGTTCTCATAATAACTTTGACTAACTTATATCAGTAGACGCAGAAGATACCGCACGGTATAGATTAACGCCATACCCCGTAAAAGTAGCAACCAAAATACACACCATTTCATCAGAACAAATTGATGTAAAAAAGTGAAAAAAGTGCATAAGCCAAGCAAGCATTGCAGAAAGCGGAGATTTTGGGAAAGATTAACTAATACAAGAACGAAGTCAAAATTTCCTAAGAAAATACATGAGAGAACGCAAAAAACCACTAGCACAAGCAACCTCAGCGAACGCTCAAAAACTAATGGATTTTGAACAACGAGGACAACTAGATGCATACAAAAATAACGAAAAATCATTAATTTGGTTAAAAGATGTGAACATAAAAGATACAACGTCCCAATAGATCAACCAAACGTTCATTGGAAAAAAATTTTTCACGTAAAATGGCCAAAAGACCAGATTATAACAATGTCGCTGGCCATGATATACTTTGCAAAAAATAACTAAACTGTACGCTATTTTCAATTTTCTACTATACGTAGCAAAGTAGCAATAAAATTTTATAACGCATTTGCTATACCTAGAGCTATCGGTGAACAAGCAAGTTTGACAAAAGTATCATTAAACGGAATTTTGGAAAACTTTCCTACAAATTAATCCGACTAATAGTAAAAACAGGACGACAGCGATACTTATAGAAACATAAACCATGATGATGATAACCATTTTAACCGTAACCCATCTAAAAAAGAGATATTAACATACTGGAGTCAATGTTGACAAAAATATCATTAAACGGAATTTTGGAAAATTTTTCTACACATTTGTCACTGTTGATTGACATCCAACAAAGAAGAGAAGACTTTATTTATGAAAATAAATAAAGACTGAAATACTCGTTCCTGATTGGTTAAAAAGAAGAAATATCTTTCCTTAAATGTTTATCTGTTTTACCTTTCACTCACTTAGTTGGTTCTGATCAGAGGCAGTCCTGATATAATAATAAAGCATATTTCTTTCTCTCTACTCCGCTCCTGTTTTTTTTTAGATATACGTTAGACTTTAGCATTGGGGGCCGTGCACTGTCTACTGAAGCTCAGATAGAAGAGTAACAGACTAGAGATATAGGACTTTAGTTAGTCAGGTAAGCCTTAAGATTATACAATATTCTTGAGACACCATAAAACCTCAGTGGAGTAACCTTGCAAGGTAACCCTACTTCGAGACTCGTCTTATCTGGTGCGACCAGTGATCGCGTTCCGAAAAGAACAAAACCAAACCATAATTACTTTATATCTCCATAACGGAATTATTATCGATAACCAGATATATTTAACCTATACGAAACAATAAATTAATGGCTACCAGCCATCAACCACAAATGGCTACCAACCATTTCCTAATCCTAATAACATTTACAATTGCTGGCGATTGTCCACAAGAAAACCGCGAGATAATTTATAAAAATAATATTAAATTTGAAGAATAACATCTTCAAGGAAACAAAACATATACAATAAATTAACATTCATAGAAATCATCTAGCACATTACATACCACTAATATTACTAGATAGAGATCAACATAACAAATATTATACATTTACCTTAACAGACGAAAAAGGAAATAGAAATCATTCTATAACTTCCAGAATGAAACAACATTATCTGATATGTTCAGAACGTTCTTGAAGAGACATGAAGACTCTCAAGATAGAACAAAAACAACAGCTATACCAACTACAACATACGAATTATTACGGAATACAGCAGACTACTTGACGGGAAAAACAAAACAAATAAATTCAGTAAATGACAAATTACGAAATGACATAACAGATTACAATAATGGGTTAACAAAATTATAGAACTAAAATCAGAATTGAAAACGGCATCATTAGATATAATTGGAGTTATATCAGAATTTACATTCCTATTCTGGTTAGACAATATTGAGCACAATAACGACAAGAGAATTGAATTTGGAGAAGAATTTAAAGAAGAAATTGAAAACCTAAATGATGAATTAAAAATCCTCTGGAACCCTGCATACTATTCACCACATTTTGAGTATACAATAAAAATAAGCTCAGACAGTTTAAATTACATAGAAGGATTAGATAGTAATGTAATGATTATTGACCAAGGACAAGCTGGATCAACATCCTTCAATCTATCAAAAAGCTTGACATCAAGGTCAACACCAAAAGACGTTCAGGTGAATACAAGCTTACAGTCGAAACAATAATCAACAATAAAACCAGACAAACTTTTGACATCAAATTTATTCGGTTATCAAAATAACGCACCTGCGGATGACATATCCATTTCTGATACTGAAGACAAAGAACTCAAATTTGGAAACTGGCTGCCGCCATCAGTAAACCAAAGAGTAAGAAAAAAGGACCAAATTCAAACACAAAATTTCTACAATAGAAATTACATATACATTAGTTCATTGAATGATAACCGTGAACATCAAGATAGGTACTGGGAACACCAAACCCATTATTATAGAGAATTAAATCACGAAATAACAGAAAAAGTAGCAAATCATACAAACAAACGAATTGATAATTTAGAAAAAAAATTTAGACAAATAAATGAAAACATCGAACGAAAACAAGAAGAAGCATTCGGAACAATCTTAACATCAAACGAAAACAAGAAGAAATACTTCAACAGACTCAATAGAACACTAGACGACATTAACAGACAAAATAATTTAAGAACAGAAATCCGAAATTCAGAGACCAATAGTTTACAAAATAACAGACAGCCAGAAACTCAAACAGGTAGAAAAACTTCAATCCCAACAGAGGAAAGAGAAACAACAGTCACAGAACCCCCTTGCCATTCTATAAACAATTAATATCGATCAGCATAATTGATGAACCACAAATAGAACCAACAACAATAAGACCATTCGACGGTACAGATTCAGCATACACTGTTGAGGAATACTTAAATAGTATAGTGGCAGCAATGATATTTAGTAGTGGCATAGGACCAGTAAATAAACCAGGACATCATCAATGGAAAGGAAAAAGAGCAGCTTTAATTTTACACACACTACAAGGATCAGCTCAAAAGTGGTATTCCACTCTATCAAGTGAAACCAAACTGGACTGGGAAACATTCTGTAAAGAATTGTCAGACATGTTTGATTCAGAAAAATCAAAACAACAAGCGAAAATAGTAATACAACAAATACAAAAACACATGAATGAATCTTTACGATCATTAGAATTACGAATTGAAACACTAGTAAAAACAGCATACTCACTCTCTACTGGAGACTATAGAAATAGTGTAATGAACCAAACATTCATTAGATGTTTGGATAACGAATTAAAAACAGCAGATTTGAAAAAACATGAAAACCATAAACAAACACCAAGAGAACCAGAATTGCCATTTAAAACAATAGTTGATAAAATAGACCAAATCAAAGTACAACAAACATTAATGAGGGTCTAAAACAAATGACCCCAGCATGTAATAATATTAATGAAGTTAACCAAAGTGACTTAGAACAAATTAAGGGAACAATTTGTTACGTACTAAATGGAATTAATAACAAATACGATAGAAAAAACTTTAAAGGAAGACCAAAATTTGCACTCTTTTGCAGCTATTGAAGCTCACATGGAGATACCAAAGGTAGATGCTTTAAGGGATCACGATGAGAAAGCATAGCAAGACCAAAGAAAGATCCTTCTATGGACATATGAGAAATAACCAGAATCGCCCGAAGAGACAAATAGACTCAAACAACGTCAATGGACAACAATTACCAACAACGTCACCAGTCTATAACAATTCACGAAGGAGAATACCATATAGATCACAATCAAGAAATGGATATTACAATAAATCAATTAGTAGAGACAACAGAAATTACCAAGGATCTAGAAATCATAATAGAAGTAACAATAATAAAAGCATAAGTTATAATGGAAACAATTACAATAGAAACAGATATAACAGTTATAATAGAAATAATGCTATAATAGATACAACAATAGTAGATCAAACTCTCGATACACAAACCGTAGTCACCCGAGACAAAATTCACCATACAACAGAAATATCAATAACAATAATAATAATAATAATTATAATAACAATAATTACAACAGACAAAGACAATATAGCAAAGATTCAAAGGGAAGTGATAGATATAGACAAAGATCAAATAGTAATAATAGACATTATTCTAAAAATAATAACAGAGATAATAGAAGAAGTTCATCAAATAGAGAACAGAACAACAGATACCATCAGAGATTGAAGTAAAGATGGGAATTATTACACTAATCACAACAAAAACAGAAAAACAATATAGAGGCACAAACGCAAAACGATGACCCACCGGGAATCGATGAATACGAATACACATCAGAATCATCCAATGAAGATCATGAAATATTAGATAAAATCTACAACGCACACGAAGTTACATGTAATACTGTAATAAATACATTAGAAAGTAACCCCACTTGGATTTTACCGATGTACCAGTTTAATAAACTAGAACGAGACTTTACAAAACAAAAACCAATATTAGAGATTGATTTCCTCTTAAATTCAGGAGTAACACTAAACCTCATAAACGAGGATACATGGAATGAAATAATATACAACAATCCAGAAATACACCTAGAAAGAGCCAATAAAACAATTACAGCAGCAAATAGTGCAACCATAGAAACATTCGGAACAGTAACACTAAATCTAACACCAGAAAGAACATCAAATGGCAGAAATAAACCTCGAAACAACTTTAATAAATATTTTTATGTAACAAAATGCATCCATAATATTCTTGGAACTCCATTCTTTTAAGAATACATAGAAACTATAAATGTATATACAAACAAACTAACTATAAAAACTAACACAATTATAGATAGCGACATTACCTTCTTCATGAATACTACAAAAGGATACCACTACTTTTATCCATTATACCCAATCTTCAGCAAAGAACCTATATTTTTTGAAAGTAATCAACACAAGTGTATAACTTTCCCAATACCTATATGCCAACGAATGGAAAAATCAAGTGGAGAAACAATTTACGGATCAATCCACTATTTTGAACCAATCCAAACCAATAAATACCAAACCTTATAATTCACAGAAATAAAAGATCTGTCATTAGAAAAGGAACACTTCATCGACATATTCCTAATTAATAAAAACCAACAAAAAATAACAATAAATATTGGACTAATCGGTTTCATGTATCAAAACATAACATTCAGAAAACATAACAAAGAAATGTACCAAACAAATTCAATTGACTTATTTTCAGCATTGTACCATTTAACGTACGAAAACGATATTAAAAATGATATTAATGAAAAATTGATTATACAAGAAAATGAAACAATTGAACAAGTTGTAACGTTTGAAAGAAAACATAATTTTAGATGTAAATTTCTTATTAACAAGTATCCGGAAACAGAAAAAAATTTATTCAATTGTTTGACTTTCAACACTCACATTTAACACAATAAGAATTCGAGGAAGTAGTTACAATTATATTAACCTACAAACAGGTTTATGCAACGACGAAATTTGATGTTGGAAAAACGAAAGTAAAGTTGAACCTACCTATGAAAAAGGATGCAGTTTTCAAAAAACAAAGAATCAGTAAAGTACCAGTACACCTTAGAGAACGAATCCAAAAACTATTAGACGTACTAAAAAAGTACGATATCATTGCACTTGTAAATAAAGAACAGCTATCAACAGGAAACACATTCACAAAACCTGTAATAATATTACGAAAAGGAGAATCCTTAAAAGTAGTACTAGATACTAGATACCTCAATAGCATGATAGATGAATCAAAATGCAACTGGCCCATAGAACATGTTGATGTAGCCCTAACAAGAATAAGCGGAACAATATTCACGACAGCAGATCTCAATAGCGCATATAACCAGATACCATTAGATAAACAATCGATGAGATACACTCATTTCACAATTGGCAGTGAACAAAATTGCTTTAAACGATTATCTATGGAATATCAATATGACCAGCAGCCTTTGCTTTAATCCTAACACATTTCCTCTACCCTTTAATTAGAAAAGGAACAGCAATAACCTACGTAGATGACATTTTTATTCAAACAAATTCGTACGAACAAATGTATTGGACATTGAAAGAATATCATAAAATACTATAGAAAGAAAACCTCAAAGCAGCACCTGATAAAACATACTTTATGTTGAAAAAAGTCAAATTTTTGGGACATATAATAGAAAACAAAAAGGTAAAACCACTCACTTCAAGAATTGATGGTTTCCAAAAACTGGAATTACCGACAAGTATGAAAGCACTCCAAGGATACCTTGGAACTTTAAACTTTCTTGCAAAAAACGTCTATGGCATGCAACCAATACTACAACTACTATATAGCTTTTTACACAAGGAAAAAGATTTCAAATGGACAAAAGAACACCAAAAAATCTTCGAACAAATGAAAAGAACAATAACACATAATTAAGAGTTAACTATGCCAGATACTACGAAACCATTCTACATAATAAGAGATGCTTCAAATACAGGCATCGGAGCAGCACTGTTACAACAGCCAACTGAAAAGAAAATGTAATTAGTATCAGCAAACTCAAGACTATTTACACCAATAGAAATGCGACTCTCAACATTAATTCGAGAGTGTTCAGCAATAATTTTTGCCCTAACAGAATACGCATTTTCGCTAACTGGCTCCAACCATCAAATTGTACTATTTACAGACCCAAACCAATCATTTACCTATTTACTCAGAAGAACAAACCAAACCACAGAGTATACCAATTTGAATTAATATTACTGAATTTTCAAAATTTACATATTATTTGGACAGACAGAAAGAACCCAGCCCCCCTGATTTTTTGAGCAGAACAATTGATGAAGAAAACTTTACCAGATCACGTGATATAACAGTGGAAATACCAGAAAACATAAAATTCTTTTTTGCAAAAACATCATTTGCAAACAACCTAGGATGCAAATACAGTATATGTAACAATACAAATGACGAGAACTTAGAAAAAACACAGTATCTAGTATTAGCTAACATATATAACAATTATTTTGAACTAAACATCGACAAAATCGAATATCACCCAATCTCATTTGAGAAGTACAATACAGAAACGAAACCCAAATTGATACCAAAATATGAACCGAAAGTTAAAAATTGGCAATCACCAATAGTAGAAAAAGATGGCCTCATCATTGAGAAAAATCAAAAAAACCATATACAGCACATCATGACGATGATTACCTTCGTTTGATAAATAACATCAAAACACAAAAACCAGATTACGAAAACGTTAAAATATCAGATATTTTCTACGACGAAAAAACAAAGATAACAGAAGACGTAATTAAAGAAACACAAATATTAGACCCAGTTCTTCATAAAGTAAAAATGTGGAAAAAACATAACAATAAACCACATTCAATAACAATGGATATTCGAGGAAACAAAGTATTATTTGCCTAATTTAGAGAGTTCAAATCAATCATAATTGATGAGAAATCTGGAATAATAAAAATAATCATAAATATACAAAAGAAGTCAATACAAAGAAATTGCCTACCATTAACACTATTACTTATTACATTTTATGAAAATCACTGCATTGACCTAGTAGGTCAAAGAGGCCTTGAAAAAACAAAACGAAATATAATGGACAAATATTATTTTCCAAACCTCAACACTTGGATAAAAATATTAATAACCGATTGTATACAATGCCAAACAAACAAAGTGTTTGCGAATACAAAAACAAAAAGCAAACAAGAACAATTATCAACAACAAAAACATATTTCAACGAAATGACAATGATCGATACAAAAGGACCAATCAACCCTACATCTGAGGGAAACAATCACATATTTGTAATAGTCGATGCATTTTCACACTACGTAACGATAATGTGTGCACCAAAGAATAATGCATATTATGCATTCACAGCATTATTTGAACATTGGTTCATGAAGTTCGGATTACCCGAAGAAATCAGATCAGATAACGGATCGGAATATATTAACACAGAATTATCCCACTTATGTAACTATTTCGAAATCAAATTCAAACCAAGTACAACCTATGCACCATGGAAAAACGGTTTAGTAGAAGGAACAAATAGAATAATGGGACAATTCGTTAGAACATTATTAAATGAAAAATACAATAATTGGTCAAGAAAAGCAGCAAAAATCTTCCCCTATGCATACAATACCCAATACCAAACACGATTAGGTACGTCACCATACGAAGTCGGTTTTAACCAAAAATCACGAAAACCAACAAAAAAAACTTGGAACAACAACAGATGAGATGGGAAACTGCAACCCAACAGAAACAAGTGCATGTAATACACAACCAACACATACTCATCTCGAAAAACAGTTTAGTCACCCAAAGATTGCGAAACTACAGAAGGGAACATTTGCAAAATGGTTTCTTGATAAAGAGAAAAATTACAATGAAACATATAAAACAATAACAAAAATTCTACAAAACAGAAAAAAGTTAACAGATGAAATGAATCTTATGCTCTGAACAGCAAAACCACTTGAGAAAAACACCTTTGTATTAGTAACAAATCAATAACAAGTTGATGGAGTCTCAAAGAAGCTGTTACCACTGAAAACAGGACCGTACCTCACTATAGATAAACCTACAGAAACAACATATATATTACAAGATAACAATAAAGAACATATAACGATACACAGAAATCACATTGTACCATACTATCCTAAAGAAAAACATATAAAGTCAGAACTGCAAAATTATCTCCTCACGATGAAGTTCCAGCACTCAAACAGCCAAACTTAACTAATAAACGAGAATCAGAAATACGCCAGCCTGAAAAAGAGAATATTCATAAAAATAATCTTTGTAAAAAGAAGATAACATTAATATAACTATTAATTAAAAACTATTTTATCGTTATATCAAAATAAAATATAAAAAATAAAAAAAACCATTAAATGAAAAAGAGCCATAGTGTTACGAAACTATACTATTATGAAATATTATTATTATGAAAATATTATTTAATACTCTAATTATAAACATCCTAGTATGTGTCTTTCTAAACCCTAGATCAGGACTACACGTGTTATATAATGTGTAACATGAAGTGTTAATATACAACGTGCTTTGTTATTAGTGACCCATTATATCTTTCTGTGTACACCCAATGTATATCCTTAGTACATTCAGTTTTCTACTACTTTCATTAGTATTTTCAGTATTATACTATTTTCATTTTCTTATGACGTATTCTATATCCAGTATTCTATTATTTCAATAAACAAGCACAGAGCACCCCCTAACCCGAACCACTCTGTGCAAATCCCCCACCCATTAAAACAAAATGAAAAAACAAGTATTTGTTAATTATGACAAACAACATTAATATACGATATAAAAATAAAAACGCATCAGGAGGCGCATGAAACTAAAAAGCGTTAAACACAGAAAAGCGCTAAACACCTAACCACTAACCTCTATAAAAGACTGTAATTGTGACACCTAGCCATATTTAATAATAACCTCTTTTAATAACTCACCTCTTTTCATAACTACTACCAATCAATAACACCGACCCCAAATTATTATCACCAAACATTAACACCATTTAGTACAACTACATACACATTCAGGATAATAAGATAAAACACTGATTTATAAAATAATTTCCTTTGCATTAATTCACATGCTCTACTCTCCACTATGAGTCTACATTCATCTGACCTTTTCATCACCTTCATACATCTGACCTTCTTTCGTTTGACCATCTTTGCACCAACATCAGACACCACTGAAATCACCTTCGCACAGTCACTGCCATTGCCAACTGCATAATAAAAGGAACAAATAAACAAATAACAAAGCACAATCGTGAATCATACGTGAATGCGATAACACTCATCAGTATTGATAGTAGCCCGTGGAATGATTGGAAAAAGGGTCTCATGTAAACAAATAAATCAAAAGAACAATAAAGCAATATACAAAGCCCCAAACGGGTATTCAATTAATAAACAAAGAATCAAAACAATAATATCCTATGAAAAACGTTCAGAGGGTTCAAGAAATGGAATAGACGTTCTGTAGATGTTGAAATTAAAAAACACAAAACAAGTATAAACAAATAACAATTAGAACAAAGTTAAGAAAAGTTAAAAAAAGGACAAAATAACGTCCTGATAGTAACAAATTAGAACCCAAACTTTATAACTACACGACAGTTTAAGTACTGAAAAGTACACTACATCCTGTAACTACTGAACAGGTCCTTTACATCCTGTAATAACAATTTCCATAACAAATTCCATAACATCCTGTTTATAACATACATGGGACATAACATATAAGCGTTATAACATTCTGTTACGAGTCATAACTGTACATCGGCAACTGTCACTAATACATTGTAACAAGGATTAGTAACACGGAAGTTACACAGCTAACAGGAAATTAAGATAGTTATAATTGTTCTTCGAATAGTATCAACGAACATAATTGTAGAGCCAATCGAATATAGATAAAGATAACGTACATCTTGAATACAGATTACGTGAACAAATATTCGTGAACACGAACGGTCACACCATGAATACAGAAAACGTGCAAATTGGTAACAACTGCTAAATTGAAAAAATCTACAGACAGACTTCTCAAATTGAATATCTAACATTGAACGCGCTGAACACAAGAGTCATAATCCGATGAGTACCTAAAACACAGGAAGGTGAAATAACACATTGTATAAGTAACACATTGTATATGAAATAGACTAAATCATGTCGGATTTCACACGTCACAAACATAAAACTCCACACAAATCTACCAAACTTTGAACGTGAATAAATGATCAGATCAGTTCATAGATTACACCAGTTCTCAATCTGGTACTTTTTAATTGAACTCTACTGAATAGACATTTACAGAAAAGTCACCTGGAAAACAGTATTCATCACGAACGATATTTCAAATTCCGCCAAATAATCTTCGGCTATATGAACAAATTTACCCAAACTGTAACTGTATACGTCATAATCTGTATACGTCATAGATACGGACGTTAAAAACAGACTTTAAAAATACAGACGTCATAAAGCAACAACGTCATAACCCTCATTTGTGAACATAAAACTCATTAGTACCCTCATTAGTAAAAACAAACTAATGATAAAAGGTAACAAGGACCCCATTACCAAAAGGAGAAGGAATTGACATTAGACGAAAAGAGGCAAATTGACGAATTGGCAACCTCATCATGCCATCATTAGTAGATGCAAGAGATAAGAACAGATGACAAAGACATGACATCCCTCTTCATAACACAATTAGTAACACCATAAGCAGCTTTTAACATAATGTTAACCCAATTAAAATGATCAATGCCATAACCGAGAGGGTGATTACCATGGTAGATCTAACAAGATCAATTCACAGTTGAAGTTACCACTTCAATTGTAAAAATCAATTTGAAGCTGACACAAATACCATAATACCAGTTAACATTTACACCAAATAACTTGGTAACCAATTAACATTTACACCAAGAGTTTTGGTAACAACAGAAGTTGGTGCCACCTGACCAACTATCAAATAACGAAATACTTGAAACTAATTGTTAACAAGAAGACAGGCACCAACATAACACTAATTACTGTCAATATTTACAACCATAGTCATAGCAAGAATGAAAGAAGTACGTCATCTTACCAACAAGCATACCAATAACAGAAGAACAAAATCATTATACCAACAGAAAGAAAGGGACAACAAAAGAATCTGATACTTAAAAAACTAAGAAATTCAAAAACTAATGAGATTCCGAATTTGGTAAAGTCGGCAACATCAAGGATCTAACAAGAAAAACGGAAGGTATCTAAAATGTCAGGAGAATTGTAGAGAACGACAAACAACAACAGCAAAATCACAACTCCGATTTTGTCTCGTACAGATCATCAACCTAGCTAAAACTGAAAAATTTGGAAAAAACTCAGCTAAGCTAAAAATACACAACAACAAAACTAGTTAAATTGAATCTCTAAGTTCTCTCTAAATTTTCTACAGTCTCCTTCCTACTTGTGAAATTTCAGTCTCATTTCCAAAACTGGACACCAGAATAGCTCAAAGTCTATTGAATCAAACCCAACTTTCACTTCAATCTCAAACAGTTCAAACCATCCATTATTTCCATTTTAATCTGATATAGATTGAAAAACTGATAACACATTCTTTTTTTCAATCTAAAAACTTATTTCATAAAGAAATCACATCTTTGTAACTTTTATCAAACAGTCATTTTACACAAAACGTTTCAACAACATCAGGTAACCTGAATTATTTTAATTTTATTCCAGAACAACTACTTCATCATTATAGTCATCATTGTAATGAACCCCCACCTATGCTTTCAGTTACAGAGTTTATGCAATCTTGAAACAAAAATCCACTTTGTATAAAGATCATAGACCAAAAAGACCAATTTATTGACCAAAACTATCAATTTGGTTGTCACATACATTTTGACAACGATAGCATTAGGATAACTGATTGTAAGGTATCACCGACAATTTTTTTATTCATAATAGAGGGAAAAACTGAAAAGGGACAAGAAATAAAACTCTTTTGGGGAGAACAACCTTTTGAATTACTAAAAATACAGAACCTCGCACGGAAGAAATCACTCAATTTGAAACATTGAGACAACAAATAGACACTGACTGATGTATTAACATAAACAAATTAAACACAGTTTTTTTTAGTGTTTTGTAAAAAAGAAGCAATAGAATTACTAGACTATAAATTGAAAGAACTGAACTTAGAAACTTCAATGATACCAATAATCGTTATCGTTGTGAACAAATAAACCCAAGGATTTGCTAGTGCGGCACCGTTAAGTGTCAGGTACTTCCGTAAATAATGGTCACTTTCCAGTGGAGCATTAAATTCAATATCCAAATACATATAAACTTAACTATCTCACTCACATTTCAAATTAAACACATTACTTTTCAAACCGAAAAAACTCATGTAACACATATAATCATTGCAAACAAGCACAAACACAGTGTCATTAATTTACAAAAGTAAAAACACAAACAAACGTTAGAAAGCAAAGTAAACAATAAAATCAATTTCAAAAATTGTTATCTCAGGCGCATTAATAGTATTATACTTAATACTATCAAAGATTATTTTCTATTTAACTATCTTTTTAGTACCTTGTATAGTTGTAATCTCAACGTAGCTAGCAATAGTAATAATAAACGAAGTTATCAGAAACCGTAGAGTTATACATGCAAGTCCACCAGTACAATAAAGACAACTAATGAGCGAACTATTTTCAGATATATATCACATCTGCAAAACTAATACAGATATTATCGAACTAGAAATTTTTAGATTTGTCGAAATAGCACTGCTTATTTATTTTTTCCTACGAATGTGTGTAGGTCGGATAGAATAAAATTGATACAAATCCAGAATTAGAAGAAATATTATATTCCCGAAAATTCTACTTACAAATTGGATTTCCCGAAAATTCACCACTATACGGGAACGTTATTATATATCAATTGAATCTTAGATTAGAGAATAACGAAACTTGGATATCTAATCTAGGAGAACAGACACAACAACCACAGCAAGAACTAATACCATTAATAATAAGAGCACCACCATACAACTTCCACCACACGAATCTGGTTCACGAGCATAATCACACCTTGCAAAGATTGCGTCATCAAGTAATAATAATAACAGTAACAACGAGGAAAGACCTCATCATAACGAAGTTACAGATTTAACAAATATACCAACATCTCCATAAATTGATGATAATTTAAACCCAGGAAACGAGAATCCGTACACAGTACGGCGAGACCAACCTGAAAGAAGCGAAATTTTAAGAGCAAGACCTAGATCTATACTTTCTTTCCCAACACAAGAATCAACTCTAGTTTCATATGGACCAACAGATATTGATTCTAACGAAATCCGACCAATAGAAGCAGGAAGATCAGAACCACCAAGCAGAACTGGAACACCAACACTGCAAAATTTTAGTATAAGTTCACCAAGTAATATTTCACTCAATACTGCAATCCCAACACCAACATCTTCGGAATTACGGGGAAACCCGTTTTTACCGCAGACCTTTTAACAAAGACAAGATTTTAATTTTGTTCAAGAACATTTCCGAGTACAGCCCCTACATTCACCAAATAGTTTACTCTGGTCAGCTACCTCACCAAATTCTGCTGCGACCAGTAGCACAACAACACCACAATGAACAAGTAATACTTGAATATCAGAAGCATCTGGTAATATTCCACAAAGACATTTAAACTTGTCAAATTCCTTACAACCACCAAGGAATACTGCTTTACCACCATCATCTTTCATACCAGAAATAAGACTATCCCCAAGTCATCCTGGTAGTCCCATAATTACGACACTATTTTCAACCACCCATTTCACGCAACTACACCATCCTTAATAACAACAACAAATGCAGCACCATTTATTTGCACTGAATTCATATATAAAGTTGATAGATACACCAAGCAGACGCTTGGATTCGCAACGTTTTATAACCCACACACAGTTTTATCATATACATGTCGCTTCAACTAAAAGCAATAATATTAATCTTACTATTAAAAATATTATACATTTACTTGAAAATAGAAACAAAAACTGAATTATTACACAGGTTACATCAAAGTGTTAAACAACGAATAAAAGATCGTATAAATGAACGAATGACAGAAGGTATAAAACACTTTAAAAACAAAAACAAAACCCTGAATAAACATTCAAATTATTCATATAATAACTACACAGGAGAACTCAATAACCTTACAAATTATATACTTCACAACCACCATCACACAAACTTCAAGACCTACCCAGAATACTTTATATACGACATAAACATAAAAGAACTAGAAGAATTCAAAAACAGCACAGACTACGAGGCAATGTGAGAAATAGCGATAGACAAATGGACACGTAATTGGATTTTCTGCAGAGAACAATTAACAGACAATATACTATCCAAATTCAACCTGGATCATTAACGACAACGACGGAAAACAAACGCAGACTCAATAGAGTTAACAGGACAGAATATAATTGGTTCCGCAACTGGACGACATAGTATCTTTATCGAACATTACGACTGCGACGTAGAAGAAATCAGTAACGTTAAATTTTATGAATTGAACAAAATTAGTACATGTAAATTTAAACCACTAGATTTAGAAATGAATAGAGCTGAAGTACAATTACTATCAAAAGCACGAGCAGTAGAAATAAAAGCATACGCAGTTTCTTTTACAATAAAAGAACGAGTAGAATGGTGTTCACAACCGGCCGATTACATTAGAGTGAAAAGACCAAGTTTTTACTATTCAGATGCACAAAGAACAAAGATCTTAGATGCAGATGAAGTTCGAAACGAACTCGCAAAAATAAGTTTCCCAAAAAAAAATACAAAATACAAGCCAACAAACTATAACATTTCATTTAACTTTATAGCCAATCCAAAATTACTGAAAAAAATAGAAGGTAGTCAAGGAAGAATCCAATTTGATATACACACACCTATGGTACCTCCCTATGGAAGAATAGTCTATGACTATACTAACTTTATGTGGATACCGAATGCAGTTCAAAATCCTCAGTCAAATTGCCTGAAAGGACCAAGAAAACAAAACCTAATAGATATACTCGATTGGACACTAGAAAAAAAGAAGTGTCATTGATATTGAACTTGGACACAGAAGATATATCACTTATGGGAATAAAACTACCATGCGATCTCCAAAAAGGAGAGTGTCAACCGACACCATTCACAAAAGCAACAATTGTTTGGGAACCACAAACACACTGTCAATTATGTGAACTTATTAGATTTGGCGCATTTATGGTCAAATACCAAGAAAGATACTGGATTGAAACAAATGCAGAATGGACATCAGTCCAAATACCCGAGTCATCACAAAAGATCAAAATGAATGACACCAATTCAAAAATAGCTACCAGATTCGAAGTATACACAATAGTAGAACGCGAATGCGGATCACTCCGCCCAATCCATAAAACTGAATACGACGATATCTATATACTATACAAATACGGATTTGATATGAACAAAGTAAAGAAAATAACAAGAAAGAAAGACAAATTCGAAGAAGAATAATTTATCAAAACAAAACCAAAATCTATAACCTTAGACCATACACGATACGAAGACGAAGAAAATAAACACTTTTATTACGGTTTTGTAAACGAAAACACACACATGAACATAAAAATGGACATCTATATGAGTAACATATACTCCAGAATAAGCCTACAAGCAAAAGAATTTTACTCAAAAATTTGCGAACAAACAAGAAACATCCGACAATTAACACCAACACAATTACAGAAAAATACACCACTCCTAGGATACATCCTAACAGGAGATAGATCAATATTTGTTAAACAAGAAGGAGTAAATGTCATGAAAATGTACAAATGCGCGAAAAAGTCATCACCGCTATATGTACCACAGACTCGAGAATGCTATGACAAAGTTCCCATACTATATAAAAACAGAGTACAATACGTACACCAACTAAGAAGACAAACATACTTATGGGCAAAGAAAGTAGCATGCTCACACAGCAACTTCGACCAATTAATTTTCATTGACACTGAAGGAACAGCTAGATATAGAGTTACACCATATCCAGTAAAAGTAGAAACAAAATTAAACACCAAATCATCTGAAGAAATTGAACTAGATAACATGCTCAGCAAAGCAAGCGTAATTGAAAGCGGAATATAAAGTAAATAACAACTTGTCCAAGAAAGACAACGAGATCTATTGCACAAATATATGCGAGATCGAGAAAAACCATTACAAGAAGCAACCTCAGCAAACACACAAAAACTCCTAGAACTCGAACAATTGGGATTATTAGAAACTTACAAAAACTATGAAAAGTCAATTGATTGGCTAAAACTTCCAAATCGACCAACCCAGTGTTAACTGGAAAGAGATCTTCGACAGAGAATGGTTAAAAGACCAAGTAATATCAATCTTTGTTTGGCCATGGTACATATTAGAAAAAATTGCAAAAATATACGCAATGCTAAGCATGATTTTATTTATAACAAAGCTAATAATAAAATTCTACAACAACTATTCTATTCACAAAGCAATTGGAAAACAAGCAAGCATTACAAAAATAGTACTCACAGGAATGTTTGGAATCTTTTCACAGACACTAACCCAACTAGTAGCTCAAATACAAGAAGATGAAAGTCACTACAGTGACGATAACAATACCCATCATGGAAATAACATTTAAAAATCCAGACAACTTAGACCAAAGTTTAGTAGACACTCTACAGATTCACCACATATAACAGATCACAATGACAACTATGAACCAATAGAAGTTTATGTAGACACAAATTATAAACACTATAATACAACCATTAGAAGAACAGAAAAAGGACTACAATTCCGAACCATGGAATCATCCCCGAAGAAGCAAAAGCCACCTTTACCAGAAAGGAATTACAGACAAGAACCGTTTTGGGTAGAACCATTTAAGGTAGTACCATTAGAAACAATATCGGAAAACACTAAACTGAGTGACACAGTACAACCACTACCGCCACAACTCATCACTCCACCACCTGCATACCAATGCCTAGGGACTAAACCACCATTACCTAGTGCACCTCAATTGCAACAACACAAAACATCATTTAATGATAGAATACAATCATATGAAACACCACAACCACTAATAAAAACAATCTACACCATACGAAATACCTCAACCTACGAATACATTGACGATTACAAAACCACTAATACCTACAGTAAAAATAATGGAAAGACAAAATCCACCACTAATCGATTTTGAACAATTAAAACTAACAGCGAACAAAATGCATAACAACTGTCACAGATTAGGTATAATAAATAACGAGGACCAACCACATACAAATGAAGTGACGTATTGCGATACACATTCCACAGACACTTACGAAATATGAAAATAGAAATAAAAAACTGTAACATCTAACATTACTTAATGCCTTCAGTCAAACATTAAATTGATATAAATAATAACACAGCCAACTACATATTCACAAAATGTGAATTTAATGTGATCAACAACTGCACTCAAATAACGTGATCAACAACTACACTCAATCTATAACGGTATTTAGCATTCAATATTCAGTAGTCGGCACTCTACACACTCAGTATTTTACACCTGTAGTAATTATTCAACACCTCTATATCTATTAACAACTCTATCGACTAAACACTATGAATTCAACCATTAATATTCTGAGCATGCATTTCAACGTGTATATTCAAACATGTATATATTAACATGCATGATTTCCATTGTATGAGCTAACCAACTGTCTTCTAACTAACAATTAACAACGACACACTGTACATCTGATATGTCTCAAATTGATATAACAAATAACACTAAACATATGTTTATAACCATAAACGGATGTGATCGAAACAACAATTATGATCGTAACAATGCTAACTCTACATGTAACTCATGTTTAAATAACCACAACATAATTGTAAACATAACTGTATACCTAATCACTACTTAACTGTAAACCATCTACATCATGCATATAACATTGAATAATCAGTTGAACCCAACTGTAAATAACAACATATTCCATACCAACCCAATTTTCATAACATAATTCACATACATAAACAATTTCATGATATTTCATTGGTATAACAGTCTACACACGATACCTCTATAGCTAACAATTCTTATCTATTTTGATCGAGAGACAATGTAATACACACTACATGTTTTAGCTAATGGCATCTAAAATGGAGTACCACGTAGAGGAGGGGAAACTCAGCTCCGACTCTGGACGTTCCAGCCCGGCTGCGGACGTTCCAGCTCCGGCTCAGTACGCAAACGGATGAATATAACGAAACAGTCACCTCCATGAGAGTAGAAGTGGACAATTCTACAGCCGAACAACAAACACAAACGGTATTAAACCAGCCAACACCACAAGAATTAGCCCGTATAATCGCAGAGAAGACAGTCAGACTAAAAACCACGGATGTAAGAAAAAACCTAGAGTCTTTCCGTACTAGGAAAAATAACATTGTATCAGAACAAATTACTAGTACACATAGTTATCAAAATAACAGACCATTGAACAATAAGTCAAAACCGAGTGAAACATATGCATCACCACCGATGCCGAACTATCCACCACCAGTCAGACCACCACCACCTGAGGACTATACCACTAATGGTTATCTACTGCAACAACGTGTTCAACAACGTTGGTTTGAAAGAAATTCAAATCATATTAAGCCAAATAACCTTTGTTTTCCATATGCAGTGACACCCCGAAGTAGTAACAAAAAAACGTTTTTTCATCAGTCGACCAATGAACAAACGCCTACATCTACAGTTATGGAAACAATATGGTTCCACGATGTGGACCTTACAAATTTGAACAATCCACATAGTAGTAATTATATTTCCCTCTTATAATACCGAAACTGGGCAGAAATGCCATTTGAGTCAAAGAATTATAACTTTGTTATGGCACCTTTACACAATTTGAAAGACCGTATTTCTGAATATTTTCCACCTTTGCCGTCTGAAAATACTAACACAGTAAAAAAGAAGCACTAAAAACATGGGATGGGATAAAATACACCAAGCTAAATACCCAATTCTCAAACAGTTTTATAGCTTGACAGAACGTTTTCTTTATGATTACGATTACGAATTTAAAGTACCGATAGTATGCACGTTCAACCATTTAGTGGTCAAAGCGTCACAGGACCTATCAGCGTATAGGGTGTTCGATCATGAACTTTCTCAACTTAGTTTTAATTTCTTACACCCAACTCCGAAAGATGTACAGAACAATAACTATCGTGTTCATGAAACAAAACTAATCCATAACCTCATCTATTACGTTTTTTCAGAGATAGAGCAAATTATACAGACAAAAACTATGTACACATAAATGACCAGTTAACTTCGACATACTTTTTAAACTATGGATATAAACTTAAATGGGAATATACAACTGGAACACTCAGAAATTTCGATCCCATCAAAAATTATTACATATTTCAACCAAAAGAAGCACCTGAAAGACCATTAATAGTACCTCCTGAAGCACTTGAACCTTGTGAAGAGTACCATACGTACCACTTGGAAGGAAGTGTAGCAAATCGAGCCCTCCTTAACAGAATACAATTCCATAACGGACGAAAAACAACAGATTTCGAAAAGGAAATATGCAAAACAATCAAAGCTTCAAGTAAAGAAGTAGATATCAGCGACATTACCGATCTATTAGCAGACCTACTATCTAAACATGAACATTTCGTTATGGAATATACACAATACAAAGATAGAACTAACCATCCACAACAAACGGTTAAACTGTAACACGCAGTTCAATATATGAACAAGAAACAAATTTGGTAACATACCATTTTTATAAGTCTAACCATAAATTATCCTCTATGTATACATGAAAATTCCCCTTACTGCTTGTACTCATTTGTACCAAACTCTATCGTACACACTCTGTATGTACAAGTAACATCCCAGCATGAATATTCATTCCCCTGTTGCTAATATCTCCCGGGTTCAACCCTCTATCACCCTGGTTTAGTAAATTTCCTGTTATCAACCCTTTTGATTAATACTGATCACCTACTAAATCACCATTGGTGTTAACACTTGATGCTTAATCAACACTATCGATTAATTTTTCAATAGCGATATATTTTTTACTCTTTTCTACATTTCTTAGATTACCCTTAGAAAATAAAAGTACATGTATATATGCAAAGATTCTCCATAGTTAAGTATATGCAATTTGGAAAATTAGAATAAGGAAATTACAAAAAGTACCTGATCATTTTGTGCATGAACAATGGAAACAGATAAGAACAAATAGTGTTATAATTATACACTAAACAGTGTAGAATAGTACAATTGTACACTGTACACAAACAGTGTGTAACGTGTGTAACATGTATAACTGTGTATAAACATGTATTATATAAGAAGAACAAAACATTAACGTATGCACATAAAGTATGCAAACGAATTGAGTCATGACGTTACAAATATATCGAATTTCAAACCTGATTTCACAATCATAGTTCCAAACTACAGAAATAAAGAAACACAACCGTGTTTAAAATCTACTTTGCAACATAATCTATTTAAAACTTATACAAAAAGTCCTTTTACTCGGTACATTAGACAAAACGCTAACATTATACATTCGAAATTTTCAAATTCACAATTGAAATTTAAATTAACAAGTACAGCGTCATCTAACAATTTGAATATAATCAATTCCTTGTTCCTCATAACCTGTTTATAAACTGTTCATAAACTGGTTACAAATGTCTATAACAATGTCTAATATGACTCAAACTATAAGCTTAACCAATATGTGTTGCAGGTGTAACAGAAACAACCCTTTATAGTAACAACTAGCAAATTCTTTTTTCCTGAGGGAAATATTTGGAAGATTGTAAATCAGTATGTTGTTTTCGGCGAGCATTTAAAAAATAAAGCGCGCGGACAGATATCTTAATAAATTTGTGAAAGTACGAAATAACCATTAATGGGAATAAGGCAATTGGACATTTTTGTACATACCCATAATTAAGCTATAAGCGTGTTAAAGGAAACTTGACAAAACTTACAGATACGAAAAACACATATCATAACAAAGTCATAACAACTAACAAAGCTAAAACCTTTAGAAGTATAACATAACAGTTCGTAATGATTGAGTTCATCAGAATAGCTCATGACTCAGGGAGACATCAAAAGCAGTAATACATGTTCATCTTCAATAACCAAAATTAAAATGGCCAAAAAATCCCATGTCAACAAACTTTTTGTTGATGTCACCTAACTACCCTCAATTTTTCCAGCGAATTCTATGTAAACAAAAATAAATAACAAAAACTTTCCAACCGGAAGGGATACTACGTAACAAAGAACATCTAACAGCTAACATAAGCAAACAAAAAGAATACAGGTAAGTCAGGAAAGTCACCGGACATCAGGAGAACCTCAGACAACAACAACGGGGCCGACCCAAATAGATCTTCAGCCACTGGAAGTGGTACTGGAATAGATACTTTTGTGGTTGTTGATGTTCAATCCTTGCTTTGTGGGCAACCTGTGTTGACCTACTGATAAACCGGCAAAACGCAACACATTAAAAAAAAAAGAAAATACTTCAGAGAGATCAAAGAGAAATTGACTGACTGTTGTACTTAATAACTTCTAAAAAACTTAAAGCTGCGGAAAGATGGAGTCAATGTTGATTGGTATCCAACAAAGAGGAGAAGACTTTATTTATGAAAATAAATAAAGTCTGAAATACTTGTTCATGATTGGTTAAAAAGAAGAAATACCTTTCCTTAAATGTTTATCTGTTTTCCTTTTCACTCACTTAGTTGGTTCCGATCAGAGTCAGACCTGATATAATAATAATCTGAGCTGAACATAGAAGAGTAACAGACTAGAGATATAGGACTTTAGTTAGTCAGGTAAGCTTTAAGATTATACAATAGTCTTGAGACACCATAAGACCTCAGTTGAGTAACGTCGCAAGGTAACCCTACTTCGAGACTCGTCTTAATACAAGAAGCATCATTTATCATAGCGAGCTGAAGCCGGCAAGAAACACACGAGATGATTATAGGGGACGTGAAATCGGGTTAAAATATTAGTTCAAATTATTTTTTTGACTAGATGAGGATTCATAGGGCAAAAAACATTTTTGTGCATGACAAAACGAAATTTGCGAAACCTCCACAAGAGGGATACCTAAGTTAAGGGCAAATTGGGAATAACCCTAAAAATACAAGAACATGGTCAAAATCGAAAAATCCGGAAAAGGAATGTTTTTAAAAAATTTGATAACATATGTAAATATGAGTTGTAAATAGGCTAATTATTGTATATAAGGAACATTTTCGATTGAATTTTAGAATCATATTTAGAAGTAATCTATATTTATGTCTTAGTATAACAAATAGCACCCAAGAATTTCAACCAGATTCGCCTCTCAGCTACAGGTTGAGGGAGGTGAACTAGGAGGCTCGGCTTCTGGACGCACAACCCAGGCTGAGGTCCCAGACCCAAAGTGGATATGTCCAGACAGGTCCAGACGGAAAGTGCCTATGTCCAAACCGTCCCAGACTCAAAGTGCCTATGTCCAGACCGTCCCAGACGGAAAGTGGATATGTCCAGACTATCGTGCGTTCAAAATTTTTCGTGCGTTCTTCGTGCGTTCGAAGACAAAAATGTCCAGACCATCCCAGACCGAAACAGTATATGTCCAGACTTTCGTGCGTTCTTGTCCAGACCATCGTGCGCTCCAACTCAAATTCGTGCGTTCAACGCCAAATTTTGTAGTGCGTCCATGTCCAGACCATCGTGCGTTCATGTCCAGACCATCGTGCGTTCATGTCCAGACCATCGTGCGTTCATGTCCAGACCATCGTGCGTTCATGTGCAGACTTTCGTGCGTTCACCAGACGGAAAAAAATACCTGCTGGGGTGCAGTGCAGATCCTTGAAGATGAAGACTGAGAGGGTTCTAAAATTCCACAAATCCAGATGTTTCAGGTTTATCAAAAAATTTGATTTAAAATCACTTTTTCTATACGATTGAGGGAAAAACCGACCCCCCCAACCTAGGTTTTTGCAATCTTGTGGTAATATCTACTTTCAAATTATAGTTGCTTTTTCCTAGGTTTTTTAAACCTTGTGGTAATATACTTCAAATTATACCAGCATTTTGCATATACTTGCAGTAAGTATATGCAAAATGCAAATTACGCTTGCTTTTTGCATATACTTAATTTTGTGTCCTTTCAACACTTTCCAGCTTCACTTGCATCCAACTGATTTTTTGTGAAAATGCAAGTTTAGTTTGAACGTAGATTATTTAAACGTAGATTTCAAAAATCTAGGTTAGGGTAGTCGATTTTTTGCTCCGTCATAGAGAAAAAAATGATTTAAAAATAGTTGATTTAAAAATATAAAAAATGATATTTGCACTTCATTTGTCTCTTTCAAAAACCGATCTCCCACACTAGATTTTTGGAGTGTTCCTGTAATCTCCATTCAAATTATACTTGCAATTTTTCAAAAAAAAATTGTTGGTTGCAAATGAAACTGGAAAGTGTTGAAGGGAGACGAAAGTAGTGAAAGTATCACAAAATTTATTTTTTAATCATTTTTTATATATGATGGAGCAAAAAAATCAAAATATCGACCCCCAACCTAGGTTTTTGAAATCTTTCTGAAACCTAATTTTAAATTATTTTGATGCAAGTTTTCAAAAAAAATCAGTTGGGTGCAGTTGGGTGAAATT
Source organism: Convolutriloba macropyga (assembly GCF_964194025.1). Classification (NCBI taxonomy): domain Eukaryota; kingdom Metazoa; phylum Xenacoelomorpha; order Acoela; family Convolutidae; genus Convolutriloba; species Convolutriloba macropyga. Next base: position 26,666,010 of record NC_134480.1, on the reverse strand, counting down.
GGAAAATTTTGAAGAAATAAAAAGTAACGAAAATATCAAAAAGCTTATTTATAAATTTTTCTTCTATATGATGGAGCAAAAAATCGACCCCCAACTAACGTTTTAGAAATTTTGTTGTAATCTGCTTTCATATTATAGTTGTTTTCAAAAAAATCAGTTAGATGCAAGTGAAACTGGAAAGTGTTGAAAGGAGACAAAAGTAGTGAAATTATCGAAAAATTTTATTTTTGGATCAGTTTTTTCTGAATGATGGAGCAAAAAATTGACCCCCCAAACTTGGTTTTTGAAATGTTACTATAATCTACTTTCAAATTATACTTGCAATTCTTCAAAAAAAAAACCAGTTGGATGCAAGTGAAACTGGAAAATGTAAAGGAGACAAAAGTAGTAAAAATATCAAAAAAATTTATTTTGAATCTCTTTTTCTATATCGTGGAGCAAACAAATGACCCACCACCAACCAAATCGTTCGAAATCTTGTTGTAATCAATTTTAAATTTATATTTGCAGTTTTTAAAAAAAAATTGTTGGGTGCAAGTGAAACTGGAAAGTGTTGAATGCAGACACAAGTAGTGAAAATACAGTTTTTGGGATTGTTTCATAGTATTGTCCAAGCCCAAACAAACTTGGTATGGACTATCCCCAGGTTATGTACATTATACGACCAGAAAAATCAGCTACAGCTTACCTCTAGAAAAAATTAGTTTTTCGTACGGAAACTTGTGATTATTTCAAATAAGTAATTTTAAAAATTGATCTTTTTCATTAGGTCTAAATTTAGCCAAATTTGATATGGAGTTTCTCCGGAGTATGCAGACACTGAGACAAAAGTTTTAGCTATAGCTTGCCTCTGGAAAAAGTTAGCTTTTCGCACAAAGATTTGCGATTATTTCAAACGAGTAATTTTAAAAATAGACCTTTTTGATTAGGTCATAAAAGTGTTAAATTTTAATCAAATTTGACATGTAGAATTCCGAATGTACGTAAAAGGTAGAACAAAAAGGATTACGACTATAGCTTACCTCTGGGACAATTTAGCTCTGAAACGGATATTTGCGATTAATTCGAAGAAAAAAACTTGAAATATTCTTTTTTTTGGTTGGGCCAAGAGCAATCCCTAGGAAACCAACCTTTGTGCGGAGTATCCTCACTTTATTTGGAGTTTAGAATAAAAAAAAATTTTGGCTATAGCTTGCGTATATAAAAAATTAGTGGCTGTTAGTTAAATTTTTGATTTATTCGACCAACTTATTAAAAAGTTGGGTATTTTTGACCTCGTCAATAAGATCTTCAATTCAAACAAAAATCGTTACCGAGCTAACTTGTCTTGTGTTAAAATGAAAACAAGAGAAAAATTCTGCATAGCTTGCCTTGAAGCAAATTATTTAGTGAAACAATTCTTGTTGAGTCTAAAATTCGTAAATTTTTTTTCAGTGTCCTCACAATAAAAAACACTTGGTTTATTGTTTTTAAGTTACTTTAAGCTAAAAATCTTCTACAATATTAATTGAGCTAAGCATATTAAACATTGCGCGAACAGAAATGATCATTTGTTTATCTTTTACGCCTTAAAATTGCTGGAGTTTTCCAAAAATTTTCGCGTTTTTTTTTGGGGGAATTTATGAATTTATCATTATTTTTAACCTAGATAAAACAGAAATATGGCCTATGTATGCTTGTTATTCTGCGCAGAAACTCTATTTTTGGGATCAGTATACACAGTTTATCGTTTACGAAAGTATGATGTCAAAAAATTCAAAAGTATCGCGGAAAAAAATAAAAAAAAAAGCTTTTTTTTTTGACATTTTTTAATGGTTTTAACTAATGTTTTCACGTCCAAACCGAACTTTTTTGTACTCGTCGAGCAGTTTATTATCAGAACCTAACCACTTAACCATTTTTCAGATAAATATTTTGGAGTTTCGTTGAGAAAATGGTCAAGGAATACCACCTAGTCGAGGTCGAAATTTCGAAAAAAATCGAATTTTCAAAGTTGTTTTTGTTCATAACTTAGAGCATGAAGAAAAATGGAAAACGTTCTGTAGCTCAAAATGAAGCTTAGCTAATTTGCTTTCCGGTCATGTATATCATTAAAGGGTTTGCTGGGACCTACACTCAAGTTTTTCCGCTTACACTAAAAAATGCCGAAAATCCGCTGTTTTGGACCAGGGGGTCAAAATCATCAAAATTTAAAAACTGTTTTTCGGAACTTTTTATGCTCCAGATGATAGCCCTTTTCTTCTTGATTCCAAAACACCTTCATTTTTAAGAATCCGTTCTGTAGTCTTTGAGAAATTGCCCTTTGAAATCAGCCTGGGGCGACCAAATATAGCTATATAGCTTGGGGCGGCCTATAACAGGCAAACTATAGCTGGAGATCCTGAATATATATATATATATATATATATATATATATATATATATATAGCTATAATACAACAGGTGCAGTTTTGGAGCTTTTGAAATATGCAACTTGAGTTTGATCCTCTTTACAGGTAAGTTATATCCGTTGACCATATGAAAAATTCGAATTGCGTGCCCCGTGGTCAGATGACAGCCCTACGCCGACTGAGCATGTCATGTGACAGCAGGAGGTGTGCTATGAAGCGCTGTCCGGCTAGACCATTATAATTAACCTGCAAAGAGGTGCATATGAAATGAAATCTATCGGAAACATTCAAATGGTGATAGTAAGTTAGTGAAAGCAATGAGAAAGTGTCGGAGCCCCCCCCCCACCCAACCCCCCAAATCCGGCAGCTACACCAGAATACCCCCGCCCGTGCTACGCGTCGTACCGTACGAGTGTTGCACGTCGCAGAATAGCTGCGCGCGCTGCTGTAGAGCGCAGATCAGAGTGTCGGGCGTGCCCAAGGTTATTTTAATAGCAGGAACTGAGTATTTTAGATCAAGTAAGATGAAGTCAAGGTATTTTGACGACCATGTACCTGGACAGGGAGTTAATGTCAATGAGTTCTTGAGTCCAGGAGGACGTAGAAAGGAGATAAGAGTTAAATGTTTCGAAGGTTTTAAAAAAGACAAGGACTTATATAAGGCAAGACGTCAAGTTGATTTAGATCTCGCAACCTCTATAAGGTTCGTCAATTTCCCAGCCAAGTGCGAACCTGGGCAAGTACTAGCGAAAGTCTGGAAGATATTTAAGAATGCGAAATAGATCAAGTTGTGCAAATTAAGACCAAATCAGAAAACGGGCGAAAAAAAACAATGGCGTTACAATGTCTGGGTCAATTTTTTTTGGCAGTGGAGACTGCAAACGTGCCAGGAGTCTTATCGAGAAAAATAGAGAAAAATACGGCGAAATGATCATTGAAAAAGTTGGCAAGATCAGATGTCTTGGTTTTCATACCAAGAAGAAGGTTGTAGCTGTACCAAAAAAAGAAGTCCCGCAAAAAAGGAAGTGGTCTGGTGGTATTGTGATAGTCGAGTATTTGTTATAGCAATGTTTTTTTAGTGTTTGCTGTGTTGTTTTATTCTTCCATATTGAGAAATTGTTTATTTGATGCTTATTTAGCTAATCTGAATTCAGAATTGTCCCATCTGAGAGCCTTTTTTTTCTTTATCATTTATTTGTACTGCTTCTATTAACTTTTGCGTGGTTTTTTGTTTTTGAGGAGTCTGCAGAGGAAACCCTAGATTACCAACAGAATCGTTGAAAACATTCCATTATTAGCTCAAAATTACGATTTTTCCGCATTTTAGAAGTTTTAGAAATTGAAAAATAGGTCTTTTTCATCGGGTCAAGGAGTTGTTCAAATCGAACCAAACCCGGTATGGAGTATCCCCAGGCTATGTAGAGTGTAAAACAAAAAGAATTTCTGGTATAGCTTGCCTAGGAAAAAAGTTAGTTTTTCATACGAAAAGTTGCGAATTTCAGGAATAATCATTTTTAAAAATAGGTCTTTTTCATCGGGTCAAGGAGTTGTTCAAATCAAACCAAACTCGGTATGGATTATCCCAAGTGTATCGAGAGTGTAAAACAGAACGAATTTTGGGTATAACTTGCCTAGGAAAAAAGTTAGCTTTTCATACGGAAATTTGCTATTATTTCCGAATAATTATGAATAAGTAATTTTAAAAATAGGTCTTTTTCATCGGGTCAAGGAGTTGTTCAAATCAAACCAAACTCGGTATGGAGTATCCCCAGGGTATGTAGGGTGTAAAACAAAAAGAATTTTTGGTATCGCTTGCCTAGGAAAAAAGTTAGTTTTTCATACGGAAATTTGCGAATTTCGCGAATAATCAATTTTAAAAATTGGTCTTTTTCATCGGGTCAAGGAATTGTTCGAATCGAACCAAACTCGGTATGGAGTATCCCAGGTGTATCGAGAGTGTAAAAAAGAACGAATTTTTGGTTTAGCTTGGCTAGGGAAAAAGTTAGCTTTTCATACGAAAACTTGCTATTATTTCCGAATAATTTTGATTAAGTAAATTTAAAAATAAGTCTTTTTGATTAGGTCATAGAGTTGTCCAAAGCGAACCAAACTTGGTATGGAGTATCCCCAGGGTATGTAGAAGGTAAAACAAAAAGAATCTTTGGTATAGCTTGCCTAGGAAAAAAAGATTGCTTTTCATACGGAAATTTGCTATTATTTCCGAATAATTTTGAATAAGTAATTTTAAAAATAAGTCTTTTTAATTAGGTCATAGAGTTGTCCAAAGTGAACCAAACTTGGTATGGAGTATCCCCAGGGTATGTAGAGTGTAAAACAAAAAGAATTTTTGGTATAGCTTGCCTAAGAAAAAAGTTGGTCTTTCATACGGAAATTTGCGAATTTCGCGAATAAGTAATTTGAAAAATAGGTCTTTTTCATCGGGTCAAGGAATTGTTCGAATCGAACCAAACTCGGTATGGAGTATCCCAGGTGTATCGAGAGTGTAAAAAAGAACGAATTTTTGGTATAGTTTGGCTAGGGAAAAAGTTAGCTTTTCATACGAAAACTTGCTATTATTTCCGAATAATTTTGATTAAGTAAATTTAAAAATAAGTTTTTTGATTAGGTCATAGAGTTGTCCAAAGCGAACCAAACTTGGTATGTAGTATCCCCAGGGTATGTAGAAGGTAAAACAAAAAGAATCTTTGGTATAGCTTGCCTAGGAAAAAAGTTTGCTTTTCATACGGAAATTTGCTATTATTTCCGAATAATTTTGAATAAGTAATTTTAAAAATAAGTCTTTTTAATTAGGTCATAGAGTTGTCCAAAGTGAACCAAACTTGGTATGGAGTATCCCCAGGGTATGTAGAGTGTAAAACAAAAAGAATTTTTGCTATAGCTTGCCTAGGAAAAAAGTTGGGTTTTCATACGGAAATTTGCGAATTTCGCGAATAAGTAATTTGAAAAATAGGTCTTTTTCATCGGGTCAAGGAGCTGTTCAAATCAAACCAATCTCGGTATGGAGTATCCCCAGGCTATGTAGAGTGTAAAACAAAAAGAATTTTCGGTAAAGCTTGCCTAGGAAAAAAGTTAGTTTTTCATACGGAAATTTGCGAATTTCGCGAATAATTAATTTTAAAAATAGGTCTTTTTTATTGGGTCAAGGAGTTGTTCAAATCAATCCAAATCCGGTATGGATTATCCTATGTGTAGTTAGAAGGTGAAACAGAAAGAATTTTTGGTATAGATTGCCTAGGAAAAAAGTTGAGTTTTCATACGGAAATTTCTATTATTTCCGAATAATTTTGAATAAGCAATTTTAAAAAAAAGTCTGTTTGATTAGGTCATAGAGCTGTCCAAAGTGAACCAAACTTGGTATGGAGTATCCCCTTTGTAGTTAGAGTGTAGGAAAAAAAGAAGTTTAGCTTTAGCTTGTCTAGGAAAAAAGTTAGTTTTTCATACGCAATTTTGCGATTTTCGCGAGTAAGGAATTATAAAAATAGGTCTTTTTCATTGGGTCAAAAAGTTATTCAAATCAAACCAAACTCGGTATGAAGTATCCCATGTATGCATAGATTATAAAACAGAAAGAATTTTGGTATAGCTTGTGTAGGAAAAAAATTAGTTTGTCGTACGGAAATTTCGACTAATTCGAACAATTAATTTTAAATATTTTTTGAAAATAGGTCTTTTTCATCGGGTCAAGGAGTTGTTCAAATCCAACCAATTTGGGTATGGAGTATACCATGGGTACCTAGAGTGTAAAACAGAAAGAGTTTTTGGTACTATTCGCCTGGGAAAAAAGTTAGTTTTTCACACGGAAATTTGCGATTATTTCGAATAATTTGTGATTGAGTTTTAAAATAGGTCTTTTTTAAATAAATAATTTTCATCGGGCCGAGATGTTGTTGAAATCAAGTACCACTCCCGGTCAGAGGTCTGCTGTGTCTAAGCAGTCTAAAATGCCTAGAGTTTAAGGGTTACATTTTCCAGGTTTAATTGATTTTCCGTTTTGAACGTACACATCAACTTGGAACTTTTTCAGTTGTAAAGATGAGACAGTATGAAATCATTGTAAATGAGAAAGGCGTTCATTGCAAGACCCCGCCGTTGAGGGAAGATGATAATGCTCGACATGACCAAACAAGTTTTGAAAATAAATTGTTGCGTGAGATGGAGGAACTCAAAAAGAAACTAGAAGAGCTCACAAAGAGAGTGCAAGAACTTGAAAAAGCAAATGCTGAAGTGGTAGACTTGTCTGGTGACTCGAGCTCTGATACAGTCTCAGTGCATTCTGAAGACTTAAGCCCAGTTGAGAATGGCTTTTTTTGGCTGAGGTTAAACTGTAATTTTGTTAACTTAGCTAAACAGGTCGTACATATTGATTACTGGAATCAGATTTAGCTAAACAGTTCGTACATATTGATTACTGGAATCAAATTTAACAGTTTCAATTATAGTTGTGTCTATCAATCAGTTTTCTCCTCAGAATAACAATCTTGATTTAATTGTGCGGTTTAGGTTCCAATGATTTTCTGTTTGATCTCAATCTTCCAAATTTTTTCAGTTCTTGAAAATGTCTGCTAAATTCCAACTAATTAATTATGAGTAATCAGAAGGATGACGTTCGAAATATTGACGCAGATTCAGATATGTGGGGCTGTTTAAGCTATTTCGACAAAGTGAAGCTGGAAGCGGGTAGTAACATAATGCTTAACAGGGATGGTAAATTGTGTGGTTACTCAATTGTGCTGCAAGGTATGGATGATTTTTCATGCGAGCTAGAAGAGTTAAAGCGAATTGCAAAGCCTCTCAAATCTGTGGAACCTGTGACTGTGGAAAATTGCCCAGCAGCTTCGTAAGTATCCAGCTGCAATTGCTTGAACCAACAATCTTTGTCAAAGTTTGCGAAGGGAACTATTGTCTCGGTATGATTATCTTTTACTTGCATCATTGAAATCCTAGTGAAAAGCACTAATGATTGTTTCTTTTTAGTGTTGTGCAAAACACAAAGGATTGACTGAAGTTTTGCTAGAGAATGAGAAAAGGATGCATGACTTGGTCGACCTTCTGTGAGGCTCAACAAGTCAGTCCGTCGATGATTTGCTAGCCGTGAAGCGCAACTTCAATAATTACGTTAGTCTAATTTGACAATCTAGCTTACATTATCGTTTTAAAAAGTTTGTTCTCTTTAAGGTCACCAGTGCGCTCGCAAGTATTGACCAGATTGCGGAATTTCCGGAAGAACCTGGTAACGTTGAAGATAACCCAGACGAGAATCAAACGGATAACCACGACGATCTTGATGAGCACACAGTCTTTCGGTTTGTGGAGATGAAATCTCCTGTGCAGTTTGGTCTGAACGGGAAAAATCTAGACCATATCTACAGTGGGCACAAACCCTCCGAATACGGACTGGCACTTCGTAAGTGGATTTACGGAGTTGATGGATTGGCGTACGAAATGATTCTACCAACAAAGAGCCTGAGAGATGGAAGAAAGTGTGCATCAAAGGATTCCTTGCTAAAGTTTTTTCGTGAGTTAGAAAGTTTCTTGTTTCTGAAAGATGTTTGACGTTTTCCCAAAATCCCGTGAACTCCCTTTAGTAAGTTAACGTTTAACAAGTCTCAATTTTAGGATCAGTTGAGAGAAAGTTTCCGAGCTCATCATTCCCCGATGCCAGAAAAAAAAGCCAAGAAAGCGGCCAATAAAGCTGGATTAAATGCGAAGCAGAGGTTAGAAGGTAAAGGCAAGTACAGCGAAGAAGCTAAGAATAAGAAGAAAAATTTGTATCGGGGAAAAAAGCTAACCAAGAAAATGCATAAACGTAGATTTATTGATTTCACTCCCTTTGTCCCAGATCCATAGCTCATTCAAGGTGCTAAGAGTATACTTTACTTATATGTACTTCTTTTAATTCTATAACTTTCAGATGCAACAGGACTCAGATGCAGCAGTTAAATTTATGAGTTAGTTTAGATTTCTAATGCTTTAAACTGAATCAAAGCTCCCAAATTTGTTTTATGAGATAGTGTGTAGTTTCACTCATGAACCCACAATAAACATAATGACTTTCAATCTTGTTTTCTTTGATTCTTCTTGTTTGTACTCAAATATTTGACTTGGTTCGATGTGAATAATTTTTAATCTGTCTTTCAGATCTATGGCCAATTCCAGCGATCGCCCTAAGAGGCGAGTAAAGATTCCCAATTTTGAAACGGACCCGGAAACACAAGTTGAACGCAGCATTCGTCATGAGCAAAGAAATACGTTGTTTGTTTTCATATACGAAAAGCTTGTGTATTGACGGGTCTCAATTGTATTGCTTGGCCCAGAGGTTATTCTGACGAAGCGAAGCTCGCCTTACAACCTGGAGAGTACGAATTCATAAGACACAACCGCGATCCTCGCAGAATGCTGTATTTGGGTAGAGGTCCGGCCGAGAGAGTGCGTGAATACAAGAAGCAAGCGGCCGAAATTTATAAGAAAGGACAGCGACCCCCCTTTCTCTGGGAGGGGCCAGCAACATCAAGCGCAACTCAACCTGCAGCTACTCATGTCGTTGACTCACCTGATCTGCTTTTCTCGTCTCCCGAACCGACTGAAGCTACGCAAAGAGAGATGCCTCAAACGTGCAAACGTGAAAAAAGTCTTGGTCCCGCAGAAGCCAGAGCAAAAGTAACAGAAAAAAGTGATGGCCCCCAAATGCAGTCGTAGAACCAAACAAAGAGACACGGTCACTTCTTTTTCTGCCAAAGGCGACAACGGCTGCTGACAAATCAGAGGTTTATCGTTTTGTTGTTGAAAAATTCCCTAAGCTTTTGCTTTCATTGTTCAATCCCTTAATTAGAAAAAGTTACCAAACCATTGGCTGGCATTATACATATTTTTATTATAAAGTGTCCAAAACTTTGCTCTCTCAATACTTTTTTCAATTTCTAGAGCTGCTCAACTTCCATGTGCAAAGAGTTCGAAGACTTCTTGAAAGGTCACGACGAGAGAATGAACCTTGCACAACAAGTGGGGGTTGGAATTAAGGCAAAGCATGACAAGAAGCGACGCAAAATTCTGGGCGAGCTCGATGATACGGTTGGTTTGAATTTTTTTTTTCAATCAAACACGAAACATTTTTTCCAAGGTGTTTTTTTTTCAGCTCGAAGACGTTCAGGAAATCTCCATTCTTCAAAAGTTTGGGTTTCAAAGCATTGACGAGAATCCAGATTTGAGGACCGCATACCCAGTTCATAGAGTTGAATTCGAGGGAGAAGATCTGATGAAGACCAATGTGGCAAACTGCTATCCATCTCAACTTGGCCGTTGTTTGGGCAGAAAAATTTTTGGAGTTGACGGCTTGGTTGATCAGATGATGTACAGTCAGAGCTCAGGCACACGTACAGAAGCGCCTCTAGAAAAACGTGAATTGTTTGAAGGTTTTTGTACTTTTCTGTTGATCTCACTCTTCAAAAAATAGTTCTAGAAAAATTGCATTAAGTTAGCATCGGTTTTTTATTCTTAAAAATTATTACTCATTTAGAGAGTTTTCTCTTATTTAGACGTCGTAAAGCAAAATTATCCTTTGACACCTCGAATGGCACTGAGGAAGGCGAGAGGTTCTGCAAACCAATCAGGAAGGGAGAGGAAAAGCTATCTGAAAAATGCTGAGGTTGTTGAACATGGGCAAGAAGTATCAGAGACGCCGACGACTGCGAACAATCAGGCGGAATGAAATAACAATAGCTTTTTTGTAAAACCTTTGTAGCCAAGAGGAAAGGTTTCAGTTAGAACCCTATGTTAGCTATATTTAAACTTGACATTTGATTTAAACTTATCATGACAGTGGTTACAAAGAAACAGAACATTTGTCTACTTTTTGCCTAAATTTTACGGCGCAGTTAGTTGTAACTCTAATCGTTGTTAGTTATGACAAAATTGTTTCATTGTGTGGATTTGATTTGTAAATGAACTCATTTGTCTAGTTCTTGCTTAGATTTTCCTTCTGATTTAACGATTGGTTTGATTTAATTCATCGGTGGCTATGTGTTCTCTCATCATGCAGCTTTAGCAGGCAGTTATCAAAATTACTCCCGTTTATGTCGAGTTTTTTGTGCTAGAATTGAAGGGATTTTTGAAGTTGGATTTTTTTCCCTGTCTCATATTCATATTGCAATAGCTCCTCAAGAAATTGTGTTTCTCAATGTAATTTTTAATTTAAGATGAAATGGATAATTGCAAAAAATTGGCCCAAGTTGAAGGTTTTTTCGCTGAGGGTTATGTTCAAAAAACGGCCAATGAAATACATTTGCTCACAGAATTGATGTCCCAAGAAAGTTACATGAATTTGATTGATTCTGACAGAGATTTCAAAAAGCTGAGTCAGGATATGGAAGAAATTTACAAATGTGCTCTCACTGAAGGTTTTCGTATCGAAGCTGACAATTTCGGCGGGTACTGTTTGGTGAATCGCAGTGGAAAAATAATAAAAAAAGGTGGAATCAAATGTGCTGTAGGGTTGCTGGCAAAAAAGCAATAGATCGTGTGATTGATGACTGGTCCCTTATGGAAGGCGATAAATTGTTAGTTGGCGTCGCAAGGTGGGCAAATCACTCGTGTGTCCAAAAATGTGATTTCTACATGAGTGGTGGCTTCAAAGGTAGAGAGTGCGTACGACTGCGAGCGATTCGTGAAATCAAGCCGGGCGAAGAACTGACTACTTTTTATAATGTAGATTTTTTTGGGAAAAATAATAAGTTTTGTCTCTGTGGACATGTATCCGAGCACGGTATAGAAGCAGAGGGGTCAGAAGATAAAAAGAGCGAAGTAGGTATAAAGCCCTCAAAACGAAAACGAGCAGTGATTCCCAGAATAAAAGTAAATGCAAGGGATGTGCGTTCCTCATTGCTCACTGACCTTATCAAGTTCTATAGCGAAGATTCAAATGCCAGTGTTGGTTCGGAGACAAGCTCAATTCCTATCAACTGTGGCCCGCCTGTGACGGAGATGATTTAGCAAGATTTGAAGGTCCAGAATTCAATGATTCATCAGATGGAGTTAGTAGCACCGTTTTTAGCTTGCCTTCTGACCATTTTCAGAGCAACACGGCACTTGATCCGTTCAGCAACCACAGTTTTAACGATAGTGGTGATGAAATTGTGTCGTATGAACGTAATGATTCAAATGGGTTTTTGCATCAAGTATCAGGTGTTTCTGTGAAGAATTTGAAAGCCTCGCTTTTGGCTATTGTTTCGGTCCATAATGCTTCTGATGCGCTTTTGAACGATCTCTTGAAGCGTGATCAGCTACTCTTTGACAATCAATCTGTTTCGCCTTGGGCAGTTAAAAAACAATTTGAAGACTTCTGCAGCTCTTATCAGTCTGACAGGACGTTGTTTGAGAAAGGTGAGCTGATTTTATTGAATTTTCGCCCGTTGCTTGTCGATATTGTGAAGAATTCTCTTTCCGAAATGTTTGAGTACGCTGAAAAGAAACTTACCACACGCGATACTCTAATGCCAAAATTTGCCATGAATGATCAAAGGGAGGTGATTGTGAGGTTAATTGTAAACACAGATGAGGCTGCTGTTTGCAAGACTCCGACAAGCTCGGTGTGGCCGCTGTTCTTTGCTATTGCTGATCTACCACCTGAGCCGCGACAACTTTTTGAAAATCTTGTACTAGGAGCGTTGTTTGTTGGTTCAGGCTATCCAGATTATGATGTTTTTTGAGCATATACAAAACGAGTTGTCTGTTTCGGAGAAGCTCACCTTCAATGAAGAAGAATTGACAATTAGATTTGAGATCTTGTTAGTAACTGATCTGATTGCAAAATACAAAGTACTCAAAGTGAAACAGTTCAACGGTTACTATGGTTGCACTTTGTGCACACAGAGAGGAATTCATCTAGCATACACACATCGATACCCTCATGATCAGTTTTTTGAAATGCGTTCATTCGAATCGCATATGAGAAACATACAAGAGCTAGAGAATGGAAGCATTGATAAATTAAGAGCGGAGTTGGGACCAAAAGAGGACTGCGAAGTCAAAACTCATGGCGTAAAAGGTAGAAGCAAAGCTTTCGATGTAATTTCAAATCAATCCCTTTCGTCTCCAATTGATCCAATGCACCAAATTTTTCTTGGTGTAGCAAAAGATCTTCTTCAACATCATTATAATAAAACGGATGCAGATCATAAAGCTGAAATTAATTCGTTCCTGGAGTCCGTTGACTTACCGAAAGAGTTCAAAAATAACTTCAGAAGTCTCGAAGTCTTAGCCAGCTTCAAAGCCAAGGAAGTGAAGTTTTTGCTGTTTTATTTGTCAGCCATAATTTTCCCTCCGTATTTGCATGGTGAAGAACGAAGAAGTGACGCAGTGGATCTCAAAAAATTGGTTTTTGCTCTTCGTGAACTTTTTGAATCTAACGAGAATGCTAATTTTTGTGATAAACTGCTGTCAGAAGTCTGCATCAGCATGTCGAAGGAAACAAATAGTGTGGAGTCGATAAATTTTCATCTACTCCGGCATCTAGGATGGCAGGCGAAAAAGATAGGACCATTGTTCACCGCATCTGCTGCCATGTTTGATTCGGCCAACAGACTTTTGATTGCACCACTCACAGGAACCGTAAACCACTGTCAGCTGCTAGTACGAAGATTTGTGAGAGCAAAAATGATTGCGTAAATGACTGTAGAAGACGACCGTCTGACTGAAATGCTCACAACTTTTAACGAGAAGAAAAAACTAGATGAATGTTACGGATTTGTAGAAAACACTGAGACGAGAAAGTTTCGAAAAAAAAATCCAAATTTAAAACTGTTTTGTCGTAAAATTGGAAATTTTGTCTTATCATCGGCGGCCTACGGACAAGGATGTGTTGCTGATAAGTTTGTTTGTGTCTCAATTGACGACGACCTAAGTGGCGACGAGTATTTTGTCGGCGAAATTCTCTTCTTTTTTCGTAGAGATGTTGAACGCTGTGTGCTCCGAAATTTCCGAGCTGTCAAGAAACTGAAATTAGTTACAATGCAAGAGCAAAAGTTTGTTCCTTTTGGTTTCGTTGTTGAAGATACAGAGGAGAAATTGGAAATAGTTTTGACGGCCATTAAATATAAACTCTTCTATTTCAAATTTAATGAAGTCTCCTATCTGATTACAATGCTCAGCCACTTCGAGCACAACTAAGGAGCCCAAAAAATTCTTAGTCCTTTCTTAGTTTCGATTTATAGCGTGTTTTTTCTTTCCTAACAAATTTTCAATAGATTATTTTGCGGCATGGTTTTTCGGACTTCTGTGTTTCTATTATAGGCAAATTGTATTTTTCAATAAAGTCAAATTCAATAGGGTCAAAAGGTTGTTGTAGATTATACCACGTGTATACAGAGTGCAAAACGAAAAGAGTTTTTGATATAGCTTGCCTAGGAAAAAAGATTTCATACGGAATTTTTCGATTATTTCCAATATTTAATTTTTAAATGTAGTATTTTTCATCGGGTTACGGAGTTGTTCGAATCGAACCAAACAGGGTATGGAGTATACTATGGATACTATGGGTACCTAGATTATAAAACAAAAAGATTTTTTGCTGTAGCTTGTCTAGGGAAAAAATTAGCAAATTTCCGTATGAAAAGCAAACTTTTTTCCTAGACAAGCTATAGCAAAAATTCTTTTTGTTTTATAATCTAGGTACCCATAGTATACGCCACACCTAGTTTGGTTCGGTTTGAACAACTCCTTGAATCGATGAAAAATACTTTATTTAAAAATGAAATTTTGGAAGTAATCGGAAAATTCCGTATGAAATAAACTTTTGAAAAGCAATTATTTCAAATAAATAATTTTAAAAGTAGGTCTTTCTCGTATGGTCAAAAATTTCTTGAAATTGAACCAAAATCGGCATAGAGTATCCCATGTGTACCTAGATTGTAATACAAAAATTTTTTGCTACAGGTGTCTAGGAAAAAAGTTAGTTTTTCGTACGTTAATTTCCGATTAATTCGAATAATTAATTTTAAATAATTTTTAAAAATAGGTCTTTTTGATTAGGTCATAGAGTTGTCCAAAGTGAACCAAACTTGGATTGGAGTATTCACTGTGTAGGTAGAGTGTAGGAAAAAAATAAATTTTTGCTATAGCTTGTCTAGGAAAAAAGTTAGTTTTTCATACGGAAATTTGCGAATTTCGCGGATAATTAATTTTAAAAATAGGTCTTTTTTATTGGGTCAAGGAGTTGTTCAAATCAATCCAAACCCGGTATGGATTATCCCATGTGTAGTTAGAAGGTGAAACAGAAAGAATTTTTGGTATAGCTTGCCTAGGAAAAAATTTAGTTTTCCTACTGAAATTTCCTATTATTTCCGTATAATTTTGAATAAGTAATTTTAGAAAAAAGTCTTTTTGATTAGGTCTTAGAGTTGTTCAAATCAAATAAAACCCGGTATGAAGTATCCCATGGGTAGTTAGAAGGTGAAATAGAAATAAATTTTGGTATAGCTTGTCTAGGAAAAAAGTTAGCTTTTCATACGGAAATTTGCTATTATTTCAAATAAATAATTTTAAAAACAGGCCTTTTTCATTGGGTGAAGGAGTTGTCCAAATCGAACCAAACTCGGTATGGAGTATCCCCAAGGTATGTAGAGTGTAAAACAAAAAGAATTTTTGGTATAGCTTGCCTAGGAAAAAGTTAGTTTTTCATACGGAAATTTGGGAATTTCGCGAATAATTAATTTTAAAAATAGGTCTTTTTTATTGGGTCAAGGAGTTGTTCAAATCAATCCAAACCCGGTATGGATTATCCCATGTGTAGTTAGAAGGTGAAACAGATGGAATTTTTGGTATAGCTTGCCTAGGAAAAAATTTAGTTTTCATACTGAAATTTCCTATTACTTCCGTATAATTTTGAATAAGTAATTTTAGAAAAAGGTCTTTTTGATTAGGTCTTAGAGTTGTTCAAATCAAATCAAACCCGGTATGAAGTATCCCATGGGTAGTTAGAAGGTGAAACAGAAATAAATTTTGGTATAGCTTGTCTAGGAAAAAAGTTAGTTTTTCATACGGAAATTTGGGAATTTCGCGAATAATTAATTTTAAAAATAGGTCTTTTTTATTGTGTCAAGGAGTTGTTCAAATCAATCCGAACCCGGTATGGATTATCCCATGTGTAGTTAGAAGGTGAAACAGAAAGAATTTCCGGTATAGCTTGCCTAGGAAAAAAGTTAGTTTTTCATACTGAAATTTCCTATTATTTCCGTATAATTTTGAATAAGTAATTTTAGAAAAAGGTCTTTTTGATTAGTTCTTAGAATTGTTCAAATCAAACTAAACCCGGTATGAAGTATCCCATGTGTACTTAGAAGGTGAAACAGAAAGAATTTTTGGTATAGCTTGCCTAGGAAAAAATTTAGTTTTCCTACTGAAATTTCCTATTATTTCCGTATAATTTTGAATAAGTAATTTTAGAAAAAAGTCTTTTTGATTAGGTCTTAGAGTTGTTCAAATCAAATAAAACCCGGTATGAAGTATCCCATGGGTAGTTAGAAGGTGAAATAGAAATAAATTTTGGTATAGCTTGTCTAGGAAAAAAGTTAGCTTTTCATACGGAAATTTGCTATTATTTCAAATAAATAATTTTAAAAACAGGCCTTTTTCATTGGGTGAAGGAGTTGTTCAAATCGAACCAAACTCGGTATGGAGTATCCCCAAGGTATGTAGTGTGTAAAACAAAAAGAATTTTTGGTATAGCTTGCCTAGGAAAAAGTTAGTTTTTCATACGGAAATTTGGGAATTTCGCGAATAATTAATTTTAAAAATAGGTCTTTTTTATTGGGTCAAGGAGTTGTTCAAATCAATCCAAACCCGGTATGGATTATCCCATGTGTAGTTAGAAGGTGAAACAGATGGAATTTTTGGTATAGCTTGCCTAGGAAAAAATTTAGTTTTCATACTGAAATTTCCTATTACTTCCGTATAATTTTGAATAAGTAATTTTAGAAAAAGGTCTTTTTGATTAGGTCTTAGAGTTGTTCAAATCAAATCAAACCCGGTATGAAGTATCCCATGGGTAGTTAGAAGGTGAAACAGAAATAAATTTTGGTATAGCTTGTCTAGGAAAAAAGTTAGTTTTTCATAAGGAAATTTGGGAATTTCGCGAATAATTAATTTTAAAAATAGGTCTTTTTTATTGGGTCAAGGAGTTGTTCAAATCAATCCGAACCCGGTATGGATTATCCCATGTGTAGTTAGAAGGTGAAACAGAAAGAATTTCCGGTATAGCTTGCCTAGGAAAAAAGTTAGTTTTTCATACTGAAATTTCCTATTATTTCCGTATAATTTTGAATAAGTAATTTTAGAAAAAGGTCTATTTGATTAGTTCTTAGAATTGTTCAAATCAAACTAAACCCGGTATGAAGTATCCCATGTGTACTTAGAAGGTGAAACAGAAAGAATTTTTGGTATAGCTTGCCTAGGAAAAAAGTTTGTATTTCATACGGAAATTTGCGAATTTCGCGAATAATTAATTTTAAAAATAGGTCTTTTTCATCGGGTCAAGGAGTTGTTCAAATCAAACCAAACTCGGTATGGAGTATCCCCAGGGTATGTAGAGTGTAAAACGAAAAGAATTTTTGGTATAGCTTGCCTAGGAAAAAAGTTAGTTTTTCATACTGAAATTTCCTATTATTTCCGTATAATTTTGAAGAAGTAATTTTAGAAAAAGGTCTTTTTGATTATGTCTTAGAGTTGTTCAAATCAAACTAAACCCGGTATGAAGTATCCCAAGGTGGAAATATCCCAAGGAGTTGTTCAAATCAGAGAAGGTGGAACAGAAATAATTTTTGGTATAGCTTGCCTAGGAAAAAAGTTAGTATTGCATACGGAAATTTGCGAATTTCGCGAATAATTAATTTTAAAAATAGGTCTTTTTCATCGGGTCAAGGAGTTGTTCAAATCGAACCCAACTCGGTATGGAGTATCCCCAGGGTATGTAGAATGTAAAACAAAAAGAATTTTTGGTGTAGCTTGCCTAGGAAAAAAGTTAGTCTTTCATACGGAAATTTGCGAATTTCGCGAATAATTAATTTTAAAATAGGTCTTTTTTATTGGGTCAAGGAGTTGTTCAAATCAATCCAAACCCAGTATGGATTATCCCATGTGTAGTTAGAAGGTGAAACAGAAAGAATTTTTGGTATAGTTTGCCTAGGAAAAAAAATTAGTTTTTCATACTGAAATTTCCTATTGTTTCAAATAAAGAATTTTAAAAATAGGTCTTTTTCATCGGGTCAAGGAGTTGTCCATATCGAACCAAACTCGGTATAGCTTGCCTAGGAAAAAAGTTAAATTTTCATACTGAAATTTTCTATTATTTCCGTATAATTTTGAATAAGTAATTTTAGAAAAAGGTCTTTTTGATTAGGTCTTAGAGTTGTTCAAATCAAACCAAACCCGGTATGAAGTATCCCATGTGTACTTAGAAGGTGAAACAGAAAGAATTTTTGGTATAGCTTGCCTAGGAAAAAAATTAGTTTTTCATACTGAAATTTCCTATTATTTCCGTATAATTTTGAATAAGTAATTTTAGAAAAAGGTCTTTTTGATTAGGTCTTAGAGTTGTTCAAATCAAACCAAACCCGGCATGAAGTATCCCATGTCTAGTTAAAAGGTGAAACAGAAAGAATTTTTGGTATAGCTTGCCTAGGAAAAAAGTTAGTTTTTCATACTGAAATTTCCTATTATATCCGTACAATTTTGAATAAGTAATTTTAGAAAAAGGTCTTTTTGATTAGGTCTTAGAGTTGTTCAAATCAAACCAAACCCGGTATGAAGTATTTCATGTGTAGTTAGAAGGTGAAACAGAAAGAATTTTTGGTATAGCTTGCCTAGGAAAAAAATTAGTTTTTCATACTGAAATTTCCTATTTTTTCCGTATAATTTTGAATAAGTAATTTTAGAAAAAGGTCTTTTTGATTAGGTCTTAGAGTTGTTCAAATCAAACCAAACCCAGTATGAAGTATCCCATGTGTAGTTAGAAGGTGAAACAGAAATAAATTTTGGTATAGCTTGTCTAGGAAAAAAGTTAGTTTTTCATACGGAAATTTGCTGTTATTTCAAATAAATAATTTTAAAAATAGGTCTTTTTCATCGGGTCAAGGAGTTGTTCAAATCGAACCAAACTTTGTATGGAGTATCCCCAGGGTATGTAGAGTGTAAAACAAAAAGAATTGTTGGTATATCTTGCCTAGGAAAAAAGTTAGTTTTCACACAGAAATTTGCGAATTTCGCGAATAATTGATTTTAAAAATAGGTATTTTTCATCGGGTCATAGAGTTGTCCAAAGTGAACTAAACTCGGTATGGAGTATCCCCAGGGTATGTAGAGTGTCAAACAAAAAGAATTTTTGGTATAGCTTGTCTGGGAAAAAAGTTAGTTTTTCATACAGAAATTTGCGAATTTCGCGAATAATTGATTTTAAAGACAGGTCTTTTTCATCGGGTCAAGGAGTTGTTCAAACCGAACTAAACTCGGTATGGAGTATCCCCAGGGTATGTAGAGTGTCAAACAAAAAGAATTTTTGGTATAGCTTGCCTAGGAAAAAAGTTAGTTTTTCATACGGAAATTTGCGATTTTTGCGATTAAGTAATTTGAAAAATAGGTCTTTTTCATCGGGTCAAGGAGTTGTTCAAATCAAACCAAACTCGGTATGGAGTATTCCCAGAGTAAGTAAAGTTTAAAACGAAAAATATTTTTGGTATAGCTTGCCTAGGAAAAAAGTTAGTTTTTCATACAGAAATTTGCGAATTTCGCGAATAACTGATTTTAAAAATAGGTCTTTTTCATCGGGTCATAGAGTTGTCCAAAGTGAACCAAACTTGTTATGGAGTATCCCCAGGGTATGTAGAATTTAAAACAAAAAGAATTTTTGGTATTGCTTGGCTAGGAAAAAGTTAGTTTTCCATACAGAAATTTGCGAATTTCGCGAATAATTGATTTTAAAAATAGGTCTTTTTCATCGGGTCAAGGAGTTGTTCAAATCGAACCAAACTTGGTATGGAGTATCCCCAGGGTATGTAGAATATAAAACAAAAAGAATTTTTGGTATAGCTTGCCTAGAAAAAAAGTTAGTTTTTCATACAGAAATTTGCGAATTTCGCGAATAACTGATCATAAAAATAGATCTTTTTCATCGGGTCAAGGAGTTGTTCAAATCGAACCAAACTTGGTATGGAGTATCCCCAGGGAATATAGAGTGTAAAACAAAAAGAATTTTTGGTATAGCTTGCCTAGGAAAAAAGTTAATTTTTCATACATAAATTTGCGATTTTTTCGAATAAGTAATTTTAAAAATAGGTCTATTTCGTCGGGTCGAGGAGTAGTCCAAATCGAACCAAACTTGGCATATAGTATTTCTTGTGTACATAGAGTCTAAAACAAAAAACTTTTGCCATAGCTTGCCTAGGAAAAAAGTTGGTTTTTAAACGGAAATTTGCGATTTATTCAAATAAATAATTTTAAAAATAGGTCTTTTTCATCGGGTCAAGGAGTTGTTCAAATCAAACCAAACTTGGTATGGAATATCCACTGTGTAGGTAGAGTGTAGGAAAAAAGAATTTTTGGTATGGCTTACCTAGGAAAAAAGTTAGTTTTTCATACGGAAATTTGCGAATTTCGCGAATATTTAATTTGAAAAATAGGTCTTTTTCATCGGGTCAAGGAGTTGTTCAAATTGAACCAAACTCGGTATGGAATATCCCCAGGGAATGTAGAGTGTAAAACAAAAAGAATTTCTGGTATAGCTTGCCTAGGAAAAAAGTTAATTTTTCATACATAAATTTGCGATTTTTTCGAATAAGTAATTTTAAAAATAGGTCTATTTCGTCGGGTCGAGGAGTAGTCCAAATCGAACCAAACTTGGCATATAGTATTTCTTGTGTACATAGAGTCTAAAACAAAAAACTTTTGCCATAGCTTGCCTAGGAAAAAAGTTGGTTTTTAAACGGAAATTTGCGATTTATTCAAATAAATAATTTTAAAAATAGGTCTTTTTCATCGGGTCAAGGAGTTGTTCAAATCAAACCAAACTTGGTATGGAATATCCACTGTGTAGGTAGAGTGTAGGAAAAAAGAATTTTTGGTATGGCTTACCTAGGAAAAAAGTTAGTTTTTCATACGGAAATTTGCGAATTTCGCGAATTTTTAATTTGAAAAATAGGTCTTTTTCATCGGGTCAAGGAGTTGTTCAAATTGAACCAAACTCGGTATGGAGTATCCCCAGGGAATGTAGAGTGTAAAACAAAAAGAATTTTTGGTATAGCTTGCCTAGGAAAAAAAGTTAATTTTTCATACAGAAATTTGCGAATTTTGCGAATAAGTAATTTTAAAAATAGGTCTATTTCGTCGGGTCGAGGAGTAGTCCAAATCGAACCAAACTTGGCATGTAGTATTTCTTGTGTACATAGAGTCTAAAACAAAAAAACTTTTGCCATAGCTTGCCTAGGAAAAAAGTTGGTTTTTAAACGGAAATTTGCGATTTATTCAAATAAGTAATTTTAAAAATAGGTCTTTTTCATCGGGTCAAGGAGTTGTTCAAATCAAACCAAACTTGGTATGGAATATCCACTGTGTAGGTAGAGTGTAGGAAAAAAAGAATTTTTGGTATGGCTTGCCTAGGAAAAAAGTTAGTTTTTCATACGGAAATTTGCAAATTTCGCAAATATTTAATTTGAAAAATAGGTCTTTTTCATCGGGTCAAGGAGTTGTTCAAATCAAACGAAACTCGGTATGGAGTATCCCCAGGGAATGTAGAGTGTAAAACAAAAAGAATTTTTGGTATAGTTTGCCTAGGAAAAAAGTTAATTTTCCATACAGAAATTTGCGAATTTTGCGAATAAGTAATTTTAAAAGTAGGTCTATTTCGTCGGGTCGAGGAGTTGTCCAAATCGAACCAAACTTGGCATGTAGTATTTCTTGTGTACATAGAGTCTAAAACAAAAAAACTTTTGCCATAGCTTGCCTAGGAAAAAAGTTGGTCTTTCATACGGAAATTTGCGATTTATTCAAATAAATAATTTTAAAAATAGGTCTTTTTCATCGGGTCAAGGAGTTGTTCAAATCGAACCAAACTTGGTATGGAATATCCACTGTGTAGGTAGAGTGTAGGAAAAAAAGAATTTTTGGTATAGCTTGCCTAGGAAAAAAAGTTAGTTTTTCATACGGAAATTTGCGAATTTCGCGAATATTTAATTTGAAAAATAGGTCTTTTTCATCGGGTCAAGGAGTTGTTCAAATCGAACGAAACTCGGTATGGAGTATCCCCAGGGAATGTAGAGTGTAAAACAAAACGAATTTTTGGTATAGCTTGCCTAGGAAAAAAGTTAGTTTTTCATACGGAAATTTGCTATTATTTCAAATAAACAATTTTAAAAATAGGTCTTTTTGATTAGGTCTTTGAGTTGACCAAAGGGAAACAAACATGGTATTGGGTATCCCCAGTGTGTATAGAGTCTACAACAAAAAAAATTTGGTATAGCATGCCTTGGAAAAAAGTTAGTTTTTCAAACGGAAATTTGCTATTATTTCAAATAAACAATTTTAAAAATAGGTCTTTTTGATTAGGTCTTTGAGTTGACCAAAGGGAAACAAACATGGTATTGGGTATCTCCAGTGTGTATAGAGTCTACAACAAAAAAAATTTTGGTATAGCTTTACTAGGAAAAAAGTTAGTTTTTCAAACGGAAATTTGCTATTACTTCAAATAAACAATTTTTAAAAAAAAGGTCTTTTTGATTAGGTCTTTGAGTTGACCAAAGGGAAACAAACATGGTATTGGGTATCCCCAGTGTGTATAGAGTCTGCAACAAAAAAAAATTTTGGTATAGCATGCCTAGGAAAAAAGTTAGTTTTTCAAAAACGGAAATTTGCTATTATTTCAAATAAACAATTTTAAAAAAAGGATTTTTTGATTAGGACTTTGAGTTGACCAAAGGGAAACAAACATGGTATTGGGTATCCCGAGTGTATATAGAGTCTACAACAAAAAGAATTTTTGGTATAGCATGCCTAGGAAAAAAGTTAGTTTTTCAAACGGAAATTTGCTATTATTTCAAATAAACGATTTTAAAAATAGGTCTTTTTGATTAGGTCTTTGAGTTGACCAAAGGGAAACAAACATGGTATTGGGTATCCCCAGTGTGTATAGAGTCTACAACAAAAAAAATTTTGGTATAGCATGCCTAGGAAAAAAGTTAGTTTTTCAAACGGAAATTTGCTATTATTTCAAATAAACAATTTTAAAAATAGGTCTTTTTGATTAGGTCTTTGAGTTGACCAAAGGGAAACAAACATAGTATTGGGTATCCCCAGTGTGTATAGAGTCTACAACAAAAAAAAATTTGGTATAGCATGCCTAGGAAAAAAGTTAGTTTTTCAAACGGAAATTTGCTATTATTTCAAATAAACAATTTTAAAAATAGGTCTTTTTGATTAGGTCTTTGAGTTGACCAAAGGGAAACAAACATGGTATTGGGTATCCCCAGTGTGTATAGAGTCTACAACAAAAAAAAATTTTGGTATAGCTTGTCTAGGAAAAAAGTTAGTTTTTCATACGGAAATTTGCTATTATTTCAAATAAACAATTTTAAAAATAGGTCTTTTTCATCGGGTCAAGGTGTTGTTCAAATCAAACCAAACGTGGTATGGAGTATCCACTGTGTAGGTAAAGTGTAGGAAAAAAAGAATTTTTGGTATAGCTTGCCTAGGAAAAAAAGTTAGTTTTTCATACGGAAATTTGCGAATTTCGCGAATATTTAATTTGAAAAATAGGTCTTCATCGGGTCAAGGAGTTGTTCAAATCAAACGAAACTCGATATGTAGTATCCCCAGGGCATGTAGAGTGTAAAACAAAAACAATTTTTAGTATTGCTTGCCTAGGAAAAAAGTTTGTTTTTCATACGGAAATTTGCTATTATTTCAAATAAACAATTTTAAAAATAGGTCTTTTTGATTAGGTCTTTGAGTTGACCAAAGGGAAACAAACATGGTATTGGGTATCCCCAGTGTGTATAGAGTCTGCAACAAAAAAAAATTTTGGTATAGCATGCCTAGGAAAAAAGTTAGTTTTTCAAAAACGGAAATTTGCTATTATTTCAAATAAACAATTTTAAAAAAAGGATTTTTTGATTAGGACTTTGAGTTGACCAAAGGGAAACAAACATGGTATTGGGTATCCCGAGTGTATATAGAGTCTACAACAAAAAGAATTTTTGGTATAGCATGCCTAGGAAAAAAGTTAGTTTTTCAAACGGAAATTTGCTATTATTTCAAATAAACGATTTTAAAAATAGGTCTTTTTGATTGGGTCCTTGAGTTGACCAAAGGGAACCAAACATGGTATTGGGTATCCCCAAGGTATATAGAGTCTACAACAAAAAAAATTTTGGTATAGCTTGTCTAGGAAAAAAGTTAGTTTTTCATACGGAAATTTGCTATTATTTCAAATAAACAATTTTAAAAATAGGTCTTTTTCATCGGGTCAAGGTGTTGTTCAAATCAAACCAAACGTGGTATGGAGTATCCACTGTGTAGGTAAAGTGTAGGAAAAAAAGAATTTTTGGTATAGCTTGCCTAGGAAAAAAAGTTAGTTTTTCATACGGAAATTTGCGAATTTCGCGAATATTTAATTTGAAAAATAGGTCTTCATCGGGTCAAGGAGTTGTTCAAATCAAACGAAACTCGATATGTAGTATCCCCAGGGCATGTAGAGTGTAAAACAAAAACAATTTTTAGTATTGCTTGCCTAGGAAAAAAGTTTGTTTTTCATACGGAAATTTGCTATTATTTCAAATAAACAATTTTAAAAATAGGTCTTTTTGATTGGGTCCTTGAGTTGACCAAAGGGAACCAAACTTGGTATTGGGTATCCCCAAGGTATATAGAGTCTACAACAAAAAAATTTTTTGGTATAGATTGCCTAGGAAAAAAGTTAGTTTTTCAAACGGAAATTTGCTATTATTTCAAATAAACAATTTTAGAAGGATTTTTTGATTAGGACTTTGAGTTTACCAAAGGGAAACAAACATGGTATTGGGTATCCCCAGTGTATATAGAGTCTACAACAAAAAGAATTTTTGGTATAGCATGCCTAGGAAAAAAGTTAGTTTTTCAAACGGAAATTTGCTATTATTTCAAATAAACGATTTTAAAAATAGGTCGTTTTGATTAGGTCTTTGAGTTGACCAAAGGGAAACAAACATGGTATTGGGTATCCCCAGTGTGTATAGAGTCTACAACAAAAAAAAATTTTGGTATAGCATGCCTAGGAAAAAAGTTAGTTTTTCAAACGGAAATTTGCTATTATTTCAAATAAACAATTTTAATAATAGGTCTTTTTGATTAGGACTTTGAGTTGACCAAAGGGAACCAAACATGGTATTGGGTATTCCCAGTGTATATAGAGTCTACAACAAAAAGAATTTTTGGTATAGCATGCCTAGGAAAAAAGTTAGTTTTTCAACCGGAAATTTGCTATTATTTCAAATAAACAATTTTAAAAATAGGTCTTTTTGATTGGGTCCTTGAGTTGACCAAAGGGAACCAAACATGGTATTGGGTATCCCCAGTGTGTATAGAGTCTACAACAAAAAAAAATTTTGGTATAGCTTGTCTAGGAAAAAAGTTAGTTTTTCATACGGAAATTTGCTATTATTTCAAATAAACAATTTTAAAAATAGGTCTTTTTCATCGGGTCAAGGTGTTGTTCAAATCAAACCAAACGTGGTATGGAGTATCCACTGTGTAGGTAAAGTGTAGGAAAAAAAGAATTTTTGGTATAGCTTGCCTAGGAAACAAAGTTAGTTTTTCACACGGAAATTTGCGAATTTCGCGAATATTTAATTTGAAAAATAGGTCTTCATCGGGTCAAGGAGTTGTTCAAATCAAACGAAACTCGATATGTAGTATCCCCAGGGCATGTAGAGTGTAAAACAAAAACAATTTTTAGTATTGCTTGCCTAGGAAAAAAGTTTGTTTTTCATACGGAAATTTGCTATTATTTCAAATAAACAATTTTAAAAATAGGTCTTTTTGATTGGGTCCTTGAGTTGACCAAAGGGAACCAAACATGGTATTGGGTATCCCCAGTGTATATAGAGTCTACAACAAAAAAATTTTTTGGTATAGATTGCCTAGGAAAAAAGTTAGTTTTTCAAACGGAAATTTGCTATTATTTCAAATAAACAATTTTAAAAAAAGGATTTTTTGATTAGGACTTTGAGTTGACCAAAGGGAAACAAACAAAGTATTGGGTATCCCCAGTGTATATAGAGTCTACAACAAAAAAATTTTTTGGTATAGATTGCCTAGGAAAAAAGTTGGGTTTTCATACGGAAATTTGCTATTATTTCAAATAAATAATTTTAAAAATAGGTCTTTTTGATTAGGTCTTTGAGTTGACCAAAGGGAACCAAACTTGGTATTGGGTATCCCCAGTATATATAGAGTCTACAACAAAAAAAATTTTGGTATAGATTGCCTAGGAAAAAAGTTGGGTTTTCATACGTAAATTTGCTATTATTTCAAATAAATAATTTTAAAAATAGGTCTCTCTGATTAGGTATTTGAGTTGACCAAAGGGAACCAAACTTGGTATTGGGTATCCCCAGTGTATATAGAGTCTACAACAAAAAGAATTTTGGTACAGATTGCCTAGGAAAAAAGTTGGTTTTCGTACGGAAATTTGCTATTATTTCAAATAAATGATTTTAAAAATAGTTCTTTTTGATTAGGTCTTTGAGTTGTCCAACGGGAAGCAAAATTGGTATTGGGTATCCCCAGTGTATATAGAGTCTACAACAAAAAGAATTTTTTTTATATATTGCCTAGGAAAAAAGTTGGGTTTTCATACGGAAATTTCTATTATTTCTGAATAATTTTGAATAAGTAATTTTAAAAATAGGTCTTTTTGATTAGGTCATAGAGTTGTCCAAAGTGAACCAAACTTGGTGTGGATTGTTCCCAGTGTACCTAGAGTGTAAGGCAAAAAGAATATTTGATGTAGCTGGTGTTGGTGCAGAAGTTATGTGTTTTAAGTGTTGCTTGGTTTTTTTTTAAAAAAAAATTGAAAAAATAGAGTTAAAAATGGGTGGGACGCCTTTCGGGCGTCAAGATTTTTCGTTGCTCTCCCTTCCCCCTCCCCTCGTTCTCTCGCCCGTGTTTTCGTCTCTCGTTCGTGTCTCGCTCGTGTTTCGCGTTCTCTCGCTCATCTCTCGCTCGTCTCGCGTTCTCTCGCTCGTTTTTCGCTCGTCTCTCGCGTTGTCTCGCTCGTCTCTCGCTTCCGTCTTTTGGTTTGAGTCTATGATGTGTGTTTATGATGTGTGATATATGTTTATGTTGATTTCAGCTTTCTTGAATGAGTGTCAAAAAAGTCTTATCTTATTAGAGGTTCATTTTATTCTTAATGCTGATGGATAGACACCTTGAATTTTGCTCAACACAGCAAAAAAAGGCACTGTCTCCTATTAGTATGAAGATGTTCATGTACCTCACGGAAAAAAATGAATTTAAATATCTGGATTTGTGGAGTTTTGGAACCCTCTCTGTCTTCAGCTTCAAGGATCTGCACTGCACCCCAGCAGGTAATTTTTTTTTCGTCTGGTGAACGCACGAAAGTCTGGACATGAACGCACGATGGTCTGGACATGAACGCACGATGGTCTGGAAATGAACGCACGATGGTCTGGACATGAACGCACGAAAGTCTGGAATTGAACGCACGAATATTTTTCGTGCGTTCATGTCCAGACTTTCGTGCGTTCATGTCCAGACCATCGTGCGGTCACCAGACCATCGTGCGTTCATGTCCAGACCATCGTGCGTTCATGTCCAGACCATCGTGCGTTCATCCGTGTTTCCAGACCGTGTAATTTTGAACGCACGACACCCCCTTCGTGCGCTCATTTCGGTCTGGACATATCTGGTTTCGGTCTGGCACCTCAACCTGGGTCAGAAAAAACTTAAGTCCCGCTGGCACGAAAATTGTTGACAGCAACCAAACAAACGAATTGGAAAGAAATGAGCCAAACCAATCAGTTGCTCAGACAGCTACAAATTTCAGAGTAGAGATAGGTAACCCCGCAGATAGACCTGTAGGGCAGAAAACAGTTGCAGACAAAAGAAGACAAATGTGTGCACAAGCAGAAATTGCTAGTATAACTGAATACCATTATCACCATACTGGTAAACACAAACCAGTAGCAAACATAGCATTTCAGAGACAACCATTCCAGGCAAGACCAGTATGCCAATGGACACCGATCCTCAATAAACGCTACTGTAACCCATATGACAATAATAAGCGTATATTAAAAACCAAAATAATCCACATGACAATTGTTATCCGTATGCTAACAAACAATTGTTGTTGTTGTTGATTGGGATTTACAGCTTGCGCTGAAGTGAGTTGATCCCAGATGGTTCACTACACACTGCAGTCTGGTTCACTACCCAGATGGTTCACTATTCACTACACACAGCTCCGCAGACTGAAGTGGAACTGCAAAACCAGTGCGCGCAGTTAGAGAAATTCAAGAGTACAAACTCTTTACTCCAAAAGGATCTTGTCGACCTTTCACAAAAACTAGACAAACATTGCGACAAAGCCAAAGAGGCAACAAGAGAAGCATTGGGAAAACTGAGCGCCGAGTGTGAGGCGCTATGAGATATCCTAAAGGCGGCGGCAGCTAGAAATGCCGAACAAGAGCAGTCAATCGACTTACTTAAGCAGGAGTTGGCCGATCTAAAAGTCAATACTGATAAATAAAGCGAAGCCATGGAGAAAATGGAGAAAGAGAATGACCAATTGAGGTCAGAACTTCAGCAGTTGGAAAACTATAACCAGTACTTGGCGAATGAGTACCGAAGGAAAGACACTGTAATTGATAGACAAAAGCCTTCTTTGAAGAAC
Source organism: Convolutriloba macropyga (assembly GCF_964194025.1). Taxonomy (NCBI): domain Eukaryota; kingdom Metazoa; phylum Xenacoelomorpha; order Acoela; family Convolutidae; genus Convolutriloba; species Convolutriloba macropyga. Next base: position 26,637,675 of record NC_134480.1, on the reverse strand, counting down.
GAGAAAACCAAAACGAAGGCCACAGAAAAGTGTTTATTCGAGATTCGGAATAAAAATGTATTGAATCGGCCTGCGACATTGGACGAGATTTTGTTGGTAAAAAGTTCTGCTTCAAAAGATCAGATCAAAAAACACTACCACAAAATGAGCTTGTTGACGCACACTGATGCTGGCGGAGATGAGGAGTTTTTCAAAACCATTAATCGAGCATACCAAATACTGATGAACGATGGGGCGCGAGAAGCGTACAAGAATTTCGGGCTGGACGAGGCAGAGAAAGTCATGAATGACGAAAACTGATACCTAAACTTTTTATATGAAAAGTACAAACTTTTTGTATTTTAAAACGTTCATGCATCAAGAGCTGTAAAATTTGTTTGATTTCATGTGAGTGAGTGGCACACTCTATTCTTATTGAGAGGGGGCAGTGTGAGTGTCACACGTATGTAAAAAAGAAAAGGTGTACTAAAAACCTTGGGTTTCAAGGTCAAAGATTTAGTATAAATTTTAATTTATTAATTGATTAATGACTGACACAATCTTGATAGGTGTCGACAGATTGAAATAGACAAAGCTCGGGCTTCGAGCAATACTAACAATTGTGTTATATCAGTATTTACTTGGTTAATTTATCACGGTGATAGAGCCGATATTGGGTACGGAAAAAACTGAGGATACAACTCATTCATTGAACAATAAACCTACCTTCAGAGTTAATCACTCAATTAGATCTTCATTTATTTGAAACCATTCTCTTCTGCTTTTATCTATTTTTTAACTAAACTTCAATCCTTGTATTCTAAACAAGTACCACGCTCAATTACAAAAGATAATACATATTGCGCACGGGCGGCTGCTATAGTGGCGACAGAGAGAAGAAGTAAATAGATAACCACCACCCAATAATATTGAGCGTTGTACTAATTTCCAAAAGAAATCTATATTTTTGTTTGAAAACCAACTTTTAAACTCGAGTTCGACGTCCTAACATCACGACCTGGAAGAGGAATTGTGGACTGCTGTCGGGATTCGACAAGAACAACTGCCATCTTGGAACTTTCAAGTGAGCACTCCCTAAAAATTCGAATAGCATAAATCAGGGCGTACATTTTTTTTGATGATAAAATAGCGTTCAGAAACATCAGTATTTTAATCTGACTTAATTTGACTTAAACTCAAGCATTAAACCTCGAGTTTTTTGCATTTATTGAAGGGGGAATTAGAGTTTCAATCATATTTAAAAGCTGTTAACTAGAGTGTCGGAAAAATAGTTTGAGTTTCGAACAGAATTAGTGAAATATTTTGAATAACAACAGCTTTTAAATAAAGAAAGGATGGCGCGGCACTCCTCAAAAACGCTGTTACCGGAACCGTTTATTGGATCAAATGATTTTGAAAGTTATGTTACACACTTTGAGCTCTTGTCACAACTTCAAAAGTGGCAAAGAAAAGAAACAGTAAGCGGCGCCGAGACCGAAATTGATGAACGGTCGCATTATTTCGCGTTAAGGTTACAAAAGTTGGCTATTGATTTCTATCGTACACTTTCGGAGGACACTAGAAAGAGTTATGAGGAGACCGTAAAGGCTTTCAGACAAGGTGAAAAAGCCTTGAAAGCATACCCTCAGGAGTCTAACGAGATAAGAGAACATTTCATTTTGAGGGGATTCCTCGAAGGCGTAGAAAATAGTCAGGTGCGACTCGACCTGAGAAAGAACTTGGGTGACGCGGAAATGAATTTAGACAAAGCTTTAGAAAGAGCACTACACATTGAAGCAGTCACGAGAATTGAGGAGGAGGATAATGAGCCGCGGGTTTCTGCCATCCAGTCGAATGAAAACACACAACTAGTTAATTCGATTAACGATTTAGTGCGAACACTGCAGACTAATCAACCTAATAGGCAAGAGAATCAAAAATTTTCATCGCAAGGAGCGCGGTCAAAAGAGTTTCTGCGCGGTAGTGAGCGAAGTGCAAGAGAGAACGAAGATAGAAATAGAAGTACTAATAGCTATACCAGAAGCAGCCCTGAGCATAGACGAAACAGTTACGAAAGTAGAGCGCGTTCGCTAACACCGAGAGGTGAGCACAGAAGCCGAGATCGATCGCACGAGAGTCGTGCCGAGCAGTCGAAGGCAGCGGTGAAATTCGAGAAAGAAAAATGTCGCCGTTGCGGTCAGCGAAACCATGCATCAAGGGAATGCAAAAATTGTTTCGAATGTGGGAGCCCAAATCACTTCAAACGAAATTGTCCGTATTTAAACGAGAACTAGCTGGATATGGCAGGACTTCATTTTCAGCCTGCTACGTAAAAAACATGCGTGGCGGAAACAGCCCAGTGGAGGCGTTGTTTGCAAAAACAATGATAAAAGACAAATTGATAATGGCCTTAATTGATAGTGGAAGTAGTGTTAATTTTATAAGCGACACACTCTACAAGCAATTGGGGGAACAGAGCCAAATCAGAATGTGCAATAAAAATATAATAGCTGCCAACAAAGGGAAAATGCCTTTAATGGGGCCGGCTGATATTTAATTTCAACTTCAGAATTTTACATGTGAAATAACAGTTAAATTTTTAGTGACCAGAAGTGAGATAACGCCTTGTTTACTAGGCATGGAATTCTTGTACAATTTTGACTGTATTTTAAATATCAGAAAGAACGAAAATTTTTGCAGGGCAATTGGGAAAACATTACAATTGTCCCCATCCCAACGAAGTAATAGGAATCTGTTTTTAATTGCTGCTGAGGATCACGAGTTACTACGTCACTGCGAGGGTTACATTAAATGCAAAATTATCGATGAAGAAGGTAACATAACACAGCAAACAGAAATTATAGTCGAACCCATGAAAGAGTTTGAAGACAAATCACACTTATTAATAGCGAGATCGCTGAATGACATGGTTGATGATGCCGTATGGGTTCGAGTTCTGAACCCTACATTAGAACCAAAGAAAGTTTACAAAAATGCGAGAATCGCATGTGCGGAAAACATTGAAAAAGCTTCAAGAGTACAACAAAATAAACCTGACAATAATAAAAAGCATAGGGATGAATTTGATTTTGAGAAACACGTGAACTCAAGTTCAATGAGCTTGTCTTGTGAGAAAACGACAAAAGTGAGATCACTTTGCACAAAATATGAAGTGATATTTTCGCGAAACTCAAATGATATGGGATTTTGCGACCAAATTTATCATAAAATAAAATTAAAAAAGTATGCTGTGCCATTCAGACGTACATACGGCAGCATGAGCTTTGAGAAAAGAAAAGCCATGAAGAAAATTGTTGAAGACTTGGAACGAGATGACTTAGTCGAACAACACATTCTGATTGGGCAGCACCATCATTACTTGTACCAAAAAAAGACGGAACCTACCGCTTAGTTGTAGACTACTGTGGTCTAAACAAACAAATAGAGAAAACATGCTGGCCTTTACCACAAATTAATGAGGTTATTGATTCACTGGAGGGAAACATGTACTTCTCAAACATTGATCTTCTGTCGGGATATGGCGCTGGAAGAAGAGAGTCAAAATGTAACAGCTTTTATAACACCTTTGGGCCTATATAACGAGAAAAGGCTCCCTATGGGACTAGCTTCTGCACCAGGAGCTTTTCAAAACCTAATGGAATTAATTTTTGCTGGTCTCTCTTACGAAGTAACTTTAGTTTATCTAGACGACGTTATCGTTTTCGGAAGAAATTTCGAAGAACATCTTAAACGGTTAGAGCTGGTTTTCCAACGTTTATCGGAGAATGGATTAAAGATTAAAGGATCAAAATGAAATTTCATCCAAAAGCGCGTCAGGTTTTTAGGACATATTATATCTGAGAGTGGTGTCAAGGTCGACCCAGAGAAAGTAAGAGCGTTAGAAAAAATGAAAGAACCATCATCCCTAAAAGACGTCAGGGCTTTTCTGGGCCTTGTGGGCTATTATCAAAAATTCCTTCCGGGTTTCGGAAAAACAGCAGAACCTCTTTACAGGTCGCTAAATAAATCAAATAAATTTGAATGGAGTACAGAGTGCACAAATGCGGTAGCAGAGTTGAAGAAAAAGCTTTTGGAAGCCCCAATTTTCGGATATCCAAACGATAGGGATCAATATACATTAACTACCGATGTATCGTTGACAGGCATCGGAGCAATTCTTACACAAAAACAAGGAACTGAGGATAGAGTTATTGCATATGCTAGCAAAACTTTGAGTGAAAGTCAACAAAACTACTCAGCAACTAAGCGGGAATTATTCGCAATAGTTCATTCTACCCTTTATTTTAAAAACTATTTACTTGGTCAGCATTTTTTAATTATAACGGACGACAGGGCCCTCGTGTGGATCTATATTTTTAAAGAACCAGACGGTATGGTCGCAAGATGGATAGAGAAACTTGGGCAATTTAATTTTGACATCAAGCATAGAGCAGGAAAGAAAATCCCACACGCTGACTGTCTTTCGCGCATAAACACAGAAGATGAGGAACAAACAGCTTTCGTTAACGCAATTGCGCTAGGCGTAGAGCAAGACCATACCGACTATAGTAGTCGAGGTTGGCAGTTACACAAACTACAGGGAGTAAAACTGCGAGATTCGCAGCAAAATGACAATATACTCAAAGAAGTATATTCATGGGTCATAAACAAAAAAAGGGCCGACCAACGGCAAATGAGAAACGGAGCTTCAAAGGATTTATAGAAATACTGGGTTCAGTATAAAAATCGTTTTCTCATAGAAGGGATTTTGTATCAAAAACACCAAACAGAACCTAACTTTGAAACTGTTTAACAAATGCTGGTACCCTGGGGTAGAGTGTCGAACGTTCTTGAGCTGTAGCATGATTCGCCTAGCGCATGACACTTTGGTATAGAGAAAACGTACAAAAGAGCTTGCGAAATGTCTTATTGGCCATGAATGAGAAGGAACGTAAGAAACTGGATAGAAAGCTCTGACGTTTGCCTAAGAAGGAAAGGCACTAAGCAGAAACATCGGCATTAACTCACAAAATGGAAACATATTCATCCATTTTGGCAAGTATCTCTTGATATCATGGGTCCACTTCCCGAGTCTCTGGGAAACAAGTACATTTTGCTTATCGGTGATCAATTCAGTAAGTGGTACGAAGCCGTATCGTTACCCAATCAAGAGGCAAAAACTGTGGCAAAAGCGTTTGTTGAACACTGGATAGTAAGATTCGGCTGTCCAGTCAACCTACACAGTGACCAAGGGTCAAACCTTATGTCTAAATTGTTTCGTAGTCTTTGCAGTGAAGTAGGAATGAGGAGGACATCGACCACATCCTACCACCCACAAGGAACGCGATGATTGAACGAACAAATCGAACAATAGAAGAATGCCGCTCCAAATATATAGGACAATACCAAAACGAGTGGACTAATTTTCTACCTTTAGCGATGATTGCATATCGATCATCAATTCATAGTGTAACAAGATACAGCCCAGCGTTTGTGGTACTGGGTTCTCCACTGTCGCTACCTATAGACTGCATCTATAGCACACCACAGAGCACAATATATGCAACACCAAGTGACTATGTTTTCACGATGAGACAGCAACTACAGGAAACGCACCAGTTGATGCGAGAGTATATGGATGTCGAACAAGAACGCCAGAAGTCGTAATATGATCGCAGTAAGTTTGGGCCGAGCTATAAAGTTGGCGAAGAATTATTAGTTTTCAACCCAACGGTTAAAAAAGGAGAAACAAGAAAATTTACTTCTTTCTATAGAGGACCATACATAATTGTTGAAATTATAAACGATTTGAATTTCAAGGTAGAAGATAAAGAGACGAGGAAAGCTATCAAGGTCCATTATGACCGACTGAAGAAATATAGAACACGAGAAAAACCATTCACGCCTGAGCCTCAGGCGAAACAAAAAACAACCATTAAGGAGCAGAAGAATAGCGATTTGAACAGCTCAGACGATGGCGATAAAATTGAAATAGAATCATCAGCAGACAGTGAAAGCAATCTAAACACAGAAAATCAATCCGAAGCTGAGGATGCCAACGATTCAATAAATGTTACAAATGAAACGTCTGAGAATGAAGCTAACGAATCAGAGCAAGAAACCTCTAAAGGGCAAGAAAAGGCACAAAATGTTCCCGAGGGAGGAGGTGCAACTTCATCAAAAGCTACAGAGTACACTGAAGAAAACCCAGAAGAAACAAAATTTCCAAAACCAGAAAAAAAGCAACAGGAATCTAGTAGTAAAAGAAAAAGTATTGAAGAAAAGATTAATAGTAATCTCAAGGCACCAAAAATGGCTACAAGGTCTAGCAGTCGATTAAAATCGGTGCCTGAGGGATTAAAAAGTTTTTTTACTGAGCTGTATGAGGAGTACTTTAGCAGCCAGCAATCTGATGATGTTTTTGTTTCAGGAAAATCCAGAAAGAAATAAAGGAATCGAAAAGAAAGACGAGTTCGTCTGGAGCATCGTGTGATGGAATATCACTATGTTTGTATCTGGCATTGCTAGCCATTTTTGCTTCTCCTTCACTTTGTATTAAATTATACGGCTATGATTTTGACAATATCGTATCAACAAAAATATATTCTCTGGATCACAGTACAAAGAGTGATTACAAAATTCGAGTATCGAAAACAACAGAAGAATGTAGTTTGACATATGCTGAGGTTCAGCCCAAGATAAAATTAGGATTTTGCATGTATGAAGCGGCATATACTGTGTCTGCACTTAAAAACAGCAATGTATATGACGATGTTGTCTTTATTACCAAAAACTCAAGAGCCCTAAAATCCATATATCCATTAATCGAGGGAACCTGTAGGAGCATTTCTCAAATCAAAAACTTTGCTTTGCCAGGTTTTGGAGATAAAACCATTAAAGTCAACAATTCAGTAACGGAAAAGATTTTACAACGAGCAAGTGAAACTACTTATGCCAAGGAGCATAGCCAGAGCTTGATGAAAAAAAAATAATCGTGAAGGTGCTATGTATGCTGAGCCTGTAGAGTGGGTTTCACCTACAGGAGTAAAACTTATTGGAAATGTGATGATCAATGCAAAACTTTACATCGGAACAATGTGGGGAAAGCTGATACAAAGAAACCACTTAAGCCTTAAGGATCCCCTAGGTTTCTCGAAAACTGTTTTTTATCAAAACCACATATTTTGAAGACGACTAAGTAAACTATTTTTTTTGAAAATCAAGGTGAGAAAACATGTCAAACGATCAAACACTTTAATATGGAGGACCATGTAAAATTTTTTGGTAACAACAAGACCACTTTTATCAGCGAAAAAGTTTTACACAAAAACAAATATGAAAATTTTGCATTAGAAGTCTTAGAGGAAAAAGCAATTAGTTTGTGTGGACAGCAGGTGAAGACAACCGGAGTTCCAGGTGTTTTTTACTCCGAGGAAAGTTCAGAACTGAAAACTGGTAATCTTAAAATATCCATAGAAATGTTTCATTCATGCGTTATTGACACCCTAATTTTCGAAATTTAAGGAGAGAGAAATTTTTTTATGAAAATTAGAACGCTCCAATGCGAGATTCAACGACTAAAAATTCAAACTATGATTCAAATATCAAAAAACATTGTTAGTCCGTCGGTAACGCTCTTCGAGAAAGGAACTCACGTCGAAAGAACAGGAAATGTGTTATATATTCATAAATGTGCAAAGATGGTAGCAACAATAACTAAAATTCCTTTTTGTACAAAAGTTGTACAAATTCCTTTTTGTAAAGTTCCTGTGTTAGTAGAGGGTCAGAATTTTTCTTCTATTAGATATATGGACCCTATTACAAAAATTTTGTATCATAATTATTTGATCGCTGCATGCAACCCACTGTACCCAAATGTTGTGAAATTACAAGACGGCAGTTTCCAACAATATGGAGAAACGCTGAAGAAATTCAATCGTGAGATATATCAATGGTCGATGAATAATAACTTAAATGTATGTGATGAAAACCTGTATCGCAGCCTTTTCTCCATATCAGATGTAAAACAGAGTCAAATTGCTCAAACAATTCGCCATAATAGTAAAAGAATTATCAGTCGGGAAGCATTACAAGATTCGGATGGAAAATACAGTCATGAAAACTTTATTCATTGGAACGCTCAGTTCCAAAAACAATTTTTTCTAGCAAATGAAATAACAATTTTTCGTAACTTAAAAACTGAAAGCTTATACGTTTGGTTAAAAGCTAAGGTTATTGCTGTGTCAGTCTTAACAGTCTACCTCATATTCCAAGTTGTGAAAAATTTTCCTAAAATGTTCATCTTTTTAGGATTGGTCATTAATGGAGCCTCCTGGCAACAACTGTTGCGGAATCTCGACCTTGTAACGGGAACACTTATGTATAATCAACTACTCAAATTAATTAATGAGCGCCGAGAACCAAAGAAAATAATTGAAGAGAAAGAGTCCTTGAAAGAGTCGGTTGTGTAAAAAAAATGAAAACGAGTTGTCTGGAGTTCAAGACCAAAAAAAAATGAAAAATAGTTGTCTTGAGTTCAAGACCAAAAAAAAAATGAAAAAGAGTTGTCTTGAGGTCAAGACCAATAAAAATAAATGAAAAGTCTTGAGATCAAGACTGAAAATATTGAGAAACTTTAGAAGCAAAAATGGTTTCCATTAAAAATAGCAGGCAGTGAGACCCCACAAATTGGTGAGTATGTGTACTATATGCCAGAGTTGTGGAAAGTTATTTCGGAGATTTCCTCGGGAGTGTACCGAGTGGAATCTTGTCTGTCACGGACTCGGAAGTTGTCTACACTAGAACTTCTGGCACCCACCAATATTCGGTCCCGAGCTCTGAAGACTGAAGTAGAACTGCAAAACCAGTGCGCGCAGTTAGAGAAATTGAAGAGTACAAACTCTTTACTCCAAAAGGATCTTGTCGAGCTTTGACAAAAACTATACAAACATTGCGACAAAGCCAAAGAGGCAACAAGAGAAGCATTGGGAAAACTGAGCGCCAAGTGTGAGGCGCCAAGAGATAACCTAAAGGCGGCAAAAGCTAGAAATGCCGAACAAGAGCAGTCAATCGACTTACTTAAGCAGGAGTTGGCCGATCTAAAAGTCAATACTGATAAATAAAGCGAAGCCATGGAGAAAATGGAGAAAGAGAATGACCAATTGAGGTCAGAACTTCAGCAGTTGGAAAACTATAACCAGTACTTCGCGAATGAGTGCCGAAGGAAAGACACTATAATTGATAGACAAAAGCCTTTTTTGAAGATCGAGAAAGCCAAAACGAAGGCCACAGAAAAGTGTTTATTCGAGATTCGGAATAAAATGTATTGAATCGGCCTGCGACATTGGACGAGATTGTTTTGGTAAAATGTTCTGCTTCAAAAGATCAGATCAAAAAACACTACCACAAAATGAGCTTGTTGACGCACCCTGATGCTGGTGGAGATGAGGAGTTTTTCAAGAGCATTAATCTAGCATACCAAATACTGATGAACGATGGGGCGCGAGAAGCGTACAACAATTTCGGGCTGGACAAGGCAGAGAAAGTCATGAATGACGAAAACTGATACCTAAACTTTTTATATGAAAAGTACAAACTTTTTGTATTTTAAAACGTTCATGCATCAAGAGCTGTAAAATTTGTTTGATTTTATGTGAGCGAGTGGCACACTCTATTCTTATTGAGAGGGGCAGTATGAGTGTCACACGTATGTAAAAAATAAAGTTGTACTAAAAACCTTGGGTTTCAAGGTCAAAGATTTAGTATAAAGTTTAAATTATTACTTGATTAATGACTGACACAATCTTGATAGTTGTCGACAGATTGAAATAGACGAAGCTCGGGCTTCGAGCAATACTAACAATTGTGACATATCAGTATTTACATGGTTAATTTACCACGGTGATAGAACCGATATTGGGTACGGACAAAACTGAGGATAAAACTCATTCATTGAACAATAAACCTACCTTCAGAGTTAATCACTCAATTAGATCTTCATTTATTTGAAACCATTCTCTTCTGCTTTTATCTATTATTAATTAAACTTCAATCCTTGTATTTTAAACAAGTGCCACGCTCAATTACAAAAGATAATACATATTGCGCACGGGCGGCTGCTATATTATCATTCTTAAACTGGGCGAATATACCATACGAGAATATAACTGGGCGAATATAACACTGCTGAGAGACATGGACTAATTTTCTATAACAGTTTTGATCGGGAGAAATCCCTTCTGTAAAGAAAATCCCCAACAACAGGAAATATATTGAATCAATACAGAACCGAAAACGCCGATTAGACAATTTCTATCCACCCAGTCCATCAGAAACAACACAATCAGTAAAGCACAGCACAAAGAAAATGCGACGAGACAAATTTCACCAAAGTTCATACCCACAATTGAAACACTTTTACTGCTTAACAGAACGCTTCTTATACGACCACAATTACCGATTTAAACTACCAGTAAACTACATCCGACCATGCAATCGCAAAAGCTTCCTAAGATCTATCCGCATGCAAAGTGTTTGACCACGAGCTTTTCCAACTCAGCTTTGACTTTTTTCACCCAACACCAAAGGATGTAGAGAATAACAACTTCAGAGTTTGTGCCTTTTCTTTAAAATTATATTCCATGCAGTGGTGTCCAAGTTTAAATAGAAATTTAATTCTCGACGCAGCTCTAAAAGAGCTATAGTGCTTTGTCTTTAAAATTATATACAATGCAGTAATGCCTCATAGTAGGGGATCACTACTCATCTATTGGATTGTCCTACGTGGCTTAAGAGCAAACCCTTTATTAATTGCTCTCAAACGAAGTTTGTAGCAATTATATTAGTCCTGTCGGTCTTTTTTTAATGAGATTTTTCGCCTGACCGATTTTTTTGTCTGACGCTTTTGACTTTTCGTCCTCAAAAACGGGATAAACAGGTAGCGCCCAGCGGGCATTAAGTGCTCTTAGAGCCTTTCAGCTCTGTTTCAGCTCAAACTGTTTTGGAGACTTAAACTTATGGTGTGAAGGGCGGTTCTTAGAGGTTGAGACACCCCCCACCCCCTCTATTGCCTCCACCCCCGCGCTGTTGCCCCCTTCAGCCACCGGTGCACCCCCCCCCCCCCCGTGGCTAGCTGCTGACGAAGCTAACCACTCGCCGGTCGTTTGAGAGCAATTCGCCCGACGTTAGTCGGATATGTTTGTTTTTTGTAATTGTGAGAGAAAATAAAGATAATAAATCTCAGTCAAAAATGGTTCCACAGGAAGTACCTAGTTCAACTTGTTTGGCTGAGCAACAGTGTCGCTGTTAAGTGGTTTAAATATGCCAATTTTCGGTGTAGTGCTGTGTTTTTAAAAATCAGGGAGGTCCGATTATGCGAGGTCTATTCCTCTACCCTAATCATTTTCAGAAAGGAGCTCAGCTGACAGATGTTAACGTGAGTGGCGATAGTGGACTGCATGGGGCATGTGCGTATTGTCAGCCAATCACAGTCCAGTATTTGTTGGACAGAGGTGCTCAGTGCAATCAGTACAACAAAGAGGGAAACACCCCTCTACATAAAACTATGGTTTTCAGGTACACAAAGATGCCCCTGGAACCCCAAAAGCCTATTACTACTACTACTACACAATTAGCTTCAACCGAGTAAATGAGTCAGTGTTGGTGTTATTGGTCAAACTAGCTCAGACGATGCCGGAAATGCGGTCTCGTCTGAGCTAGTTGGTATAGTGGAGTACCTCAAGGGTCTGATCTAGGCCAGCTGTTATTCAATGTCTACATGAACGATCTTCCAACTTGCATCTTGTCAACTTACCGCAAAAATTACTTATAAATTAAGGTAAAATTATATGAAAAAATACTTGAAATTCACCTTAAAAATACCTTAATTTTTTTTTGTTTATACAAGTAAATTGAAAATATAACCCAGGGGTTAAATATTACAAGTTCAAAATTATATAAACAAAATTAGTACAATGTTAAAAATCAAAATTAGTTGTTCCGTTTTTTAAAGGTAAAAATAACTTTTGAAGCCACCAACGTTCCTTTCTAACGGTACAAGTTTGAATTGTTGAGCAGATGCTGTTTTAACATGCGTTTAAACTTTGAGCGTGATCTGATAGTCGGGACTTCACGCGGAAGTTTATTCCATTTTTGGATGCTTCTTTTTTGTAATGATCGACTGCTCGACCTTAAGAGAATTAGCTGTTCAGTTCTGTTGTTTTTTCGTACTAAGACATTACCACTTAGAAAAAAAAACTCTCAGTGCCGTCTGATTTCAATAAAGAAATATCATTCCTAAGTTTTGAAATACTCATCTGGCTTATTAAAAGTTCTGCGGGCAAAATGTCAGATTTAACTAAAATATCTGTATATCTCTCAAACTTTTTTCTCGTATAGCAAACTTTAATTCCCCAATTGATTTGTCGATTAATTCTCTGCATTGCAGAGAAATTCAAGTTCTGAAAAAATAGAGCACTGAATGTTAAATGAGAAAGGACTAGGGATTTGAATAGCATCAATCGTGCTTTCAAAGGTAACTGATAACGTAAAAGGTATATGGATCTAATCGCTGTGGCCATATTTGATAGGACTTTGTTGAGTTGTACATGAAAATTTAATTTAGAATCAATTATTATACCCAAGTATCTGCAGTGACATTGTGGTTTAATTTCTTGTCCCTGAAAAACTATTGGACCAAAATTTTCATTTTCCTTCGAGACACAAAGAAGTTCAGTTTTACCGGTATTCATGGTTAATTTGTTTTGCTTTGGATAATTATCTGTTTTCTCCAGTATTTCAGAAACACATTTTTCCAGTTCGCTGACATTGTTTCTGCTAAAATGGAAACTTGTGTTGTCAGCAAATTGAATTATGTGGAAGTTTTCTTGTACTTTTTTACGAAAATCATTAATGTAGAGAAGAAAAACTAGTGGCCCTAAAACCGTTCCTTGTGGAACACCATGATTTGTTTCCAACCATTCTGAGTAAACATCATTTATCTTAACACACTGCTGTCTGTTTTTAAGAAATGAAGCAAATAATTCAACTGCACTTGCTGAAAAACCGTAAGCTTCAACTTTTTGAGAAAAATTTCGTGCGATATTGAATTAAATGCTTTAGCTAGATCAATAAAAACAGCAACTGAAGTTTTTAAGTTATCATAGTTTTCTTGTAATGCTTCGATTAAGTGTAAAACAGCATCTGTAGCAGACTTATGTTTTTGAAATCCAAACTGTGTACCGTTCAAAATTTTTTCTTTTTGTATAAATTCGTTAATCTGATTAAGAAGTATACGCACAAAGAGTTTTGCAAACATTGGAGTAATTGAGATAGGCCTATAGTTCTCGCAAATTTTTACGTCCCCTTTGTTGTAGACCGGACTAATGAAAGCAAGTTTTAAATTTTCCGGGAAAATATTTTGACTAATGCATGTGTTAAAAACAAACTGCAAATGGGTTCCGATTGGAAGCTTTGCTGCCTTGATTGCCCAAGTATAAAAAACGCCTGGACCCGGAGACTTATTGTTGTCGAGTGAATCGATGGCATTATATAGTTCTTTTAGTGTAACTGTTCTGGAGCAAAACTTTCCCCTAAATTCTATGCGAGAAATATTTGGAGCGCTCACATTGTCCATTGTATAAGCCTGGTTTTTGAAAACTTCTATTTAGACAATTTGCAATATCAAGTTCATTTTCTACTTCTGTTTCACCATCGACTAGTTTGTCTATAACGAGACACTCCCTTTTTTGCCAATTCTTTTTTTGATGAAACTCCATTGTTCTTCACTTGTTGGTAGTTCTTTGAAAAATTGTTTGCAAAACTCGTTTTGGGCTGTTTTTAAACGCATATTAACCAAATTTCTCTGATATTTGAAAATAGTGTGCGCTTGCTCCGATGGGTTCTTTTTCCAGATATTAAAAAGTATGTTTTTTGGTGATTTCTTCTCTAGGCTCTTTGTCAGCCAAGGTTTTCCAGCAATTTTTCTTTCTTGTTGAAAGCTTTTTATAAGTGGCGCGTGGAATTCTAGAGTAGTACTGAAAACGTTAATGAAAACATTGTACATGCTATTTCCATCTTCACATTGATATAAGTTACTCCAGTCCTGATTTGAAAGATCAAGACTAAATTTATTTGCATCGAACTTTCTTTTGTTTCTACTGATAAAACTGTGCTTCCTGTTTTTAGGTTCAACAAGAAAATTGGTAGTGTATAAAATAATAAAGTGATCCGTTTCAACTGATGGCGAAAAAATCTGAACATCTTGAATTTGGTTTTTGCTGGAAAACCCATGATCGATTAGTGTTACGCCTTGGCTGGTGGCTCGTGTTGGTTTTTCTTGTGTTTGACAAGATAAGGCCGGAATTACTCGCAAATTCATCCAATAACGTGGATTCTCTTTTGTTGAAATAATTGAGATTATAATCGCCAAAAAGCAAAACTTCGTCACTGATTGAGTACGCCGAGGAAGTCTCTGATGTTAATTCGTCAATGAAATAGTTTCCCAAGTTTTTATTTGGACAATACGAAGCATTAATTAAGATTTTGCTAACCAATAGCCCAGATATTTCTACCCATAAGGACTCAAAAAAGCTTTCATTGAGTACATTTAGATAATTTCGCTGTTTTGAAGATATGTCCCTTGGAACCCAGATGGCAACACCCCCACCCTTGTTTACTCGTCTTTGATGACCTTGATTTTGAATAAAATTTGTGTTACAGACTCAAAAAATAAATATCTGTTTCATTCAACCAAGTTACAGTTAGGATCACTATTGTGTTTTGAGTCAAATTTGTCAAAAAGTCAGTGAAAAAGTCATATTTGTTTTTTAAACTGCGTGCATTGAAAAGACAAATGTTTAGATTTTTGCAATCTTTTGTAACTGTGTCTATCAGCATGTCCGATTCAAGAATGTGAGAATAGGGACCCAGATTTAGATGAATATAACCACTAGGAGCAAGCGCATGAAGTGTAAAAGAACTATTTTGCAAATACTTAAAAATCGAAAAAAGCGGAACCTAATTTTCACATTATTATATTCATAGTTTTGGTTGTATGACATAACCGAATATATAAATTTTTCATTTGAAGTGCTAAGTAAAAAAGCAAAAACTATTAGTTTGGAAATGCAAATTTTTGCTGACAAAAAAACATTAAGTCACACAACCAAAGGATTGATTAAAAACGCTGAATTTGTCGCAGTGCAATGTTGTTTTGTGACAGTAATAGTATGCTGTTGATAATAGCTCCGAATACTCTCGACAATTTTTTGTACTCCAGCCAAATTTAAGTGAGCACCATCATTAGATATTTCGGATGTTGTAATGTTGCATTTCAAAACCTCTACTTTTGTTCATTTAAATGTTCCGTTTAACTCCAAAGCAATATTTCCTAGTTGCATATTGAACTCTTTAATTTCAATATTATTCGATTCGCGCCCATAATGGCCATTTTTAACTTGTTGAATTTCAGAAAGTAGAACTCTGTGAGGTTTCAACTTTTTGATTGCTTTTGTTACAGTTTCACATAATTGAAGTTGCTGCGGCCACCCCCGAAACACCCTTATCTATACTATTATGACCCGCATGAAAAATGAGTGATTGGCATTTTGCTCCTGGCGAATACTGTTCGACTGTTTGTCCCAAATCAATAATTGTTGCAGAGGGATAAGAATGAATCCCAGTATCATAAGAAATATCAGATTGTCGTATTTTTTTGTATGTGCTGTCTGAAATTATAAGATGTTTAGTGTTTCTGTTAATAAATTTTGGAAAAAGCTTTGGTTCCGACGGCTCCAAAAAATTTGTTGAATTCTGAATTTTGTGACCCATTAAGTTTTCCAATAGCGAACTGTTCTGATCCCGTAAATATCCGACTTCCGATTGGAATTGATCATTCATTCGACACTGGTACGCATTTGCATTATCTTTCTATTCTATCTGCTGCTTTTGTTTTTCAATGACATGGTTTTGTTCTGAGATCGTTTGAGCTTGTTTGTCGATTAATTGTTTCTGTTCTTGTACGATTTCGTTTTTTTGCTTTAACTGTTTTCGCATGTCCTCGATGGTGTAAGTCTTGAAAGTTCATTACTCAATTCAGTTTTAGTCTGCTGAGACATTTTTAATCAAAACTTTGGTTGGATTTCGATTTACGCAGCAAATTGCATTTACCAACTGTTCTGCTCTTTGACTTTTAGTCTGAACTTTTAAGATAAATAATTTAAGGTAAATTTTGTAACATTTATGAAACACACACTTTGGAAGCCTTAAAGTACCGACAGTTTTATTATCTGGCACTGAATATAAGTAAAATCTGGCATTGTTGAATCTTGTACTGCCGAGATCTGGTATTTTGAAACTTTCAATGGTTTTTTATGTGATATTTTTTTTCTTCAGCTCATGGTTTGTGCCCGAGAGACGTCGCTTAGAGACAGTTGAAATACTGTTAGAAAATGGTGCTGATCTATGGCTTGTGAACAACAAAGGAGTCACCCCGAGAGAGATGGCGACAGAGAAGAGACTTCCCAAATCCATACTGGACAAACTGGCCGCCATAGAAAACAAGCAGGTAGAATTTAACACTAACACGCGTTGCAATTTTTTTTACTTTATGAGCTTATGTTGCAAAGTGATGTCAACTGACTCATGATGTTGTTCTCAAAAAAGGTTTCCAAGTTTAGGCCTTGACTTATGAAAAGACTATTGTGGAACAAAACGGCCCGATAAAAGACTTTTGCTCAACTCAAACGAACTCCTGACTTTTTCTGGAGCATTGTCATGCCGGACGGTCAGTCCAGCATTGTAATGCTGGACTTTGCTTGATGAATAAAGATTAATTGGACCCAGCCATCCCCGCACCATGTCGAGAAAGTCATTTCATTAATGCCTTTGGGAAGAGTAAACTAATAACATAGCCTGGTGGTGTGATCCCTCTTCTGTTGAAGAAGATTTATCACAGAAAAAATAGTGACGTTGATTTTATTCTCTATTAATTGCTCTTGAACGAAGTTTATAGCAATTATTGTAAACGTGTGTGTCTTTTTATTTTTATGCAAATTTTTCGCTTGACAATTTTGCGCTTTTCTTCTAGAACATTCTTTGACTTCTCAGGTGACTTTTACGATTTCATTCATCATTTTTGAGCGATCTCTATTGCTCTCACTCCGAAGTAAAGCTTGATGCTAATATATAATCGGTTGCAATATAGTTAAAATAAGTGACTCATAGCGCAGTGGGTAGTGCGGGTGCCTAGGGAGCGGGAGGGCAATGGTTCGAATGCCGTTGAGGGCAAGTTTTTTGCACCCAAAAAGAAAAATTGTTTAGGCTACAGCCCCTGAATTAAATTGCCTCACCTGTCGTTCAAGAGCAATTCTTCCGACATTTGTCGGTTTATGTTTTCAAATTGCGGAAATGAAACCACCAAAAAATGCAGAAAATATTGCAATGAACTGAGAGTTGTCTCCGCCAACTCCTTATTTTCAAATAAAATGGATATATAGCTGACTATCAGGAGGTTAATATACCTTGTGACTGTAATTGAATGTTAATATACCCTGTGAATGAACATTTATAAACTCATATAAGACTTCAATGGATCTTCAGCGATGCTGAAACAATGCTAAAGCATTGGTTAAATTGAGAACACATTCAAGACAGTAACTTTTTGTACTGTGTAAACGAACTGAAGAGTTCACAAAAACAAAGATAAGACTGGAACTGGTCCGTAGAAATCGAAGACAGGAGACATAAATATTCATTAATCATTACTGAATGCTGAAGTCGAGCAACGCTTCATTCGTCTTTTGTCAGTGAAAATTTTAATTATATTCTTGGAACAAACTATTGCATGTATTCGGTTCACATCATTATTCAACCTATTCAGATCTGCAAGAAAGAGATGAAGACGATGAAGGATAGACTGGACTGCCCGGTTTGTCTGGAACGGTTCCGGGTTCCTCGAACTCTCGCTGCCTGTGGACACACATACTGCGATGCATGTCTCAACACAATGCTCAAGGCATCTGTAAAATCACAGCAAGAGCACCAGCATGGATACGAGAAAGCCATGATTATTGTGAGTAAAAAGCATCTTTCCTTTACGAGCCAACGCAGCTACCAATCAAACTGGACCAAATACACTTTTTTATTTCATAAAACGTATCTTAATGCATGCAAAAGGGCGTTATTAGGCTTTTCTGTTAATATCTTTGCAAGATTAACAAGCACGTGTGCGCTATTGTTTTCTTCTGAGCGTAGCCGTAAACAAAAAAGCGCCTGAAAAGCCTTGGAATTCAGGAATCGATTTCCTATCCTCGTTTTTTAACCAAAAGCGCCACAATTAGCCGCTCAGGACAGTCCCAGAGCAGAAAAATTTTTAATTTTAAGGAAATAAACAGTAATAAAAATAATTGTGTCACATCGAGAAACCAATCTGTGGCAGGAAAACAACAGCAATGGTAATTAACTTAGTAATTATTTAATGAGAAAACGTCTTAATGACCAAGGTCTGGCGAGTTAGCTCATATTTGTTCCGTTGGGATTAGGTAATTAATTGGGCTCTTTTCTGTTATTGCCCCCCCCCCCCCCCCCCCCACGTCCATTTGCACCCCCCACTTATACATGTTATAGCATATTGTTTGCATTTCATACCTTTACATATATGATTATATACAAACGGCAATCACAATTTAATTATGCAGCAAAGTTTTGAAATTAAGACGTATACATTAATTATACTATGCTTATAATGTAAGCAGACAAAGAATAGTACGTGTTTTAAATATTTTTGCGCTTTTCTGTCACAGGAATAGCTTTATGGCACTAATTTTTTGACAACCGGAAACAAAAATTCATCCATTCGTTTACCGGTACCGGCAATTTATAAATAAGGGATAATAATATTTACTAAATATAATTATTTAATAAAAATAATTTATACTAATTTACTAAAATAAGGGATCTATAAGGACCAAAAAGTACTTATTTGGGGGGTGCAATTAGACTGGCTATATAAGGCTGGGGGGGGGGGGGCAATAACAGAAAAGAGCCATTAATTGCAGCAGTCACTCTCTTAAGTGCCTAATTGCATCACCTAAAATAGTTTAAAAACTCAAGTAGCTATGTAGGTTTCCTAACGAAAAGCTACAAAGCTAGACGCATTCCTATTATCGAGAAACGTTCAGTTGATCTCACTTGTAGAAAAAAAGTTATGATGTGCTTTTATGTGCATTAATTTTTGATTTTTGTTTTTCGTTTGTTAAGGGCTAGAAGATAAAAAAGGACTATAAGACAGCTGCGGTACTGCAATTTTTCAATGGTCTCTATGGATAGACTTCAACCGCTTTTTCTCTGTTCGTCTCATTGAACTCAACTTCTGAACTTATCTTCTAATTTATATCTAATATTCTCTTCAGATACAATCGAAAGACAACAAATGAACGATTTCAGTAAGCAATTTTCATTTCTTACCTTTCTGTGGGCGAAAAAGAAACAATTAAAATGAAAGAAATCAACTGAATGCTAAGAAGTATGAGGGCATTTTGTAAGCGTTCCGCTCATTGAGCTCAATTGATCAAAACTCCGTTTTTTTGCTCATTATTTAACCTTTTTTTGATTTGGGATAATGAGCAAAAACACATCAACTTGTGTAATTGATCAAAGTTCACGGGAAACTGGTGTTGATTGTTTTAAAGTTGAATTGACTTATGTCCTATAAAGACTTGCATTGATATCTGGTTCTCGACGAAAAGCATTGACTGTTCACAGGGCTTCGAATTGAAGTGTCCGGAATGTCGGTATGACTACAGACTGATGGAGAAATCGGTCAAGTGTTTTCCCATATCCAGAATGCATGTGCAGGCCGTCTCCTTCTACAACAACCTCAACACCAGTCACAATCAATCAAACAAAACTGAGAAACCCTCTTACCTTAAAACCAGAACCGAGGATTTGAGTCACAAGTAATGGTCGATTGTGAACAAACAAACAATTTTGAAAAGAACTGCCAATTGGATTGGAAAAGTTGGTTTGTCATACATTCCACTTTTTATGATCTGAGTCTAATCCCGTTGCCCCCCCCCCCCCCCCCCTGAAACAGCTACCGGATGTGTTAACCGTATGATCGCAGCTAAGCAGAAATTTAGTTTTATTTTAGCACATACCAAAAGCTGTATAGCAAGATAAGACATAATTTGCTATCGGGGTCATACATTACACTGGGACAATGGCGCGGGGTGTTGGGGGAGGGGCATGGTTTTGGAAAACTAAAACTTTCTTTTTCGCTAGAAACATACTGTGCTACTGCCATGTCTAAATTTAATTTTGTCACACTGTACAAAAATCTATTTTTCTATCTAAAGATTATGAGCAATAATAGTCTCCTTACATTAATTCTTTTAGTTTAACAAACTTTATACTTGTTTCGTTTTCAAAGAGCGACTGAGGACAGAGAAGTTGTGCCTAAGACATAAAAATTTAATTTCACAAATCTGCTTTGAGTCATGATCGAAAAGCTTCCTTATATTATCTACTTAGATGATCAAAGTTTGTTTTCTACTATAATTCCGTGCAAGATAACTGTAGTGAATATTTAATTTTCTCAAAAAGCTCTTCCTTAAAATCGGTATAGAAGTTATACTTAAATGTTCAATTTAACAAAGCGGAAATGGGCAAAATTAGGGTTCGTGTTTTCGAAGTGCGTTTTCGTTTTACCCATTTAAATATTAAATATGTTCACCGGAGCGATTAATGAAAAATGCATTCACGGTTATTAGTTTTGCAGGAACAAACATTTTCCCTCAATTATCACGATTTTGTACGCAGTGTTGGTACATTAGCTCAACCGCATTCTTTGTTTACAACGCTTTCTCGTTTTTAAAATTTTTTTTCACTGATTTACATTATTGAGCGATATTTTTTGGCTTCTAAATGTTAATTACTAGAATTAAGTCCACTTCGTGTGAACGATAACAGTTGCTCTATCTTGACCTATGGCAAAATACAATTTTATAATGCAACTTCATTAAGCTTAACAGAAATATAACGATTTTAAAAAATTATTTTTATTCCGAAAAAAGAATTTTCGATGTAAACTTTAATTGATTCCGAATAAATTAGGACCAAATTAAGCTAAGGTACGAGTATAAAGTTATCAACAGTCCGTTGTTTTTCTGTCACTCAAAGAGCATTTTACTTTAAGCCGTCCAATTTCACTGAAAGTCTATTTGTTAGTGAGGTTATCTTGTTCACGTCGGAGGATCTCAACCAACTGCAAACAACTCAGTCTATTTGGTCCCAACTATAACCCTACTCGGAAATTTGAACTTAAAGTATAATTTTAAGGCCAATTTGATCTGCCCAGTTTTGAGCAAACGCCTTGACTAGTGCAGTAATTTGCAGACAACAATTTTGAAATTTTCATTCTTTAGAATCTTTATTTTTGTATTATTTAATGAATTGTATTACCAGGGGTACCTTATCAGCGTTTGCAATATTAATTGAAATATCTACCTAAGAATCAGTTATCGGTATGTTTTGCACTTTCTCAACTGATTTTTTTCTGAGATATGTTAGTGTTCGTGCCGAGCTCAGCGTTTTTCCATTGTATGAAGAAAGAACAACCAAAATTATTTAAACGGCACTCATCTATATAATTTATTGTACAATTACGCCAACCATGCCATGTCAATTTTGGATGAAATATGTATTAGCCATGTTTGTATTTTTATCGTCTAATGAAACTTTGAATTGGGCAAAACAGGTGTCGGAGAGTCACCCAGACAACCCCAACAACATGTTAGTGAACCCAATGGATCCTTCTCTGGGTTAGTAAACTTGTTTCGATATACATTTCTTATTCCGTTGAACACTGCTTCCAAATAACACGAAAGCCGATTTTCGCAGTCAAACCAAACTGTTAGCATGTATTGTCATACAATGCGCTTGTAAAGCTTGTGAATTGTTTTAGCATTTGTTTAACAATTGTTTATGACGTTTTTCATGTCCTTTTTGGCCGTTTTGGTTAATCATCAGCAGTATCAGATTTAAGGTTGAGGTTTTTTTTATCGCGTGAATCCACATTAATTTTCTGAAAAAAGAAACGATACTATGGCTACCATTAAGCTGAAAATAATAATTTAGAGCTATAGATTAATATGAACCTTACCATAAAAAACAACGAAGACATAGACTGCCTTTTATCGTCTCAAATAAAAATGAGTAGATGAAGGTAATCTTGAGAAAATTAGGTCACGCAAGCACTGCACAGAAATTTTTAACGTGATTTGCTTTTTCGTTTGAATGAATACGCACGTGTGAAACAACAAAATAGCACAACCGGCACTGACGATGCTATTGTTACGACTCAACGATGAGTATTGATTTTTTCGACAGGATTTTTTCAGCTGGGACAAGTTTGTTCATGACTTGAATTTTGACTTCCTTCGTTTCGAACATTGCCTCTGTTTTGATTGTTGACTTTAAGACGTGTGCTGAGGTAGGGTTACCTAGGGAGGTTACTCTAACTCTGTCTTATGGAGTCTCAAGAATATAGTATATCTTAAGGCTTACCTGACTAACTAAAGTTCTATTCCTCTAGTCTGTTACTCTTCTATCTGAGCTTCAGTAGACAGTGAACCGGCCGCAATGCTAAAGTCTAACGTATATCTCAATACAAAACAAGAGCGGAGTAGAGAGAGAGAAATATACTTTATTATTATATCAGGTCTGACTGGTACCGACTAAAGGGTAGAGTTGTCTTGTTGTCTCTGGGAATAACAAATAAACATTTAAGGGAAAGGTATTTCCATAATTTCAACCAATCAGGGTTGAGTATTTTAGTATTTATTTATTAAATAAAACAAGTTTATAAATCCTTTTGTTGGAAGTCAACACTGACTCCATCTTTCCGGGTTTTAGAGTTTTTGTTTTTTGAAAGTCTTCTTTACTGTATATCAAAACGAATTAATTTCTCTTCATTTTCTTCTTTTTTGGTTGAAGGTGTTGCTTTGTAGTCGTGGTTTTCAGATAATAGATCCCTGGACACAGGTTGCCCACATAGCAAGGATGAACATCAACAACCACAAAAGTATCTATTCCACCACCACACTTCCAGTGGGTGAAGATCCTTCTGTGCCGCTCCAGTGTTGATGGATGTGATGCTCCTGTTGTCCAGTGACTTACCTGACTTACCTGATTTGTATGTGTTAGCTGTTAAAGTGTTTATTATTTTTCTCTATGTAAATGTTCTTTGTTATTACGTAGTATCCCTTCCGGTGGGAAAAAGAAAAATAATGTATTTTGTTCCGTTTATATTTAGAAATCGTTTGATTTCAATCGCGTAGGTTTCCTGGTTAACTCCTGTGTTTGAATGTTTTTTGTTATGGAATTCCATGGAGAAATTGAGGGTAGTAGACTTTTTGTGGCTTTCTTGGCCATGTTGGATTTTGTAATTGAGATGAACATGTATTACTTCTTGAATCTATTCGAGATCAAGAGTCATTCTGATGTCTGTCTGTTTACAATGGTTTTGTTATACTTCTACAACGTCAAATTATATGACTGCGCTTTTCGTATCTGTATATTTTGTTATAATGCCTAAAAGGTGCTTAGTATTTTAAAGATTGTAATGGATATGACCCAATTTCCCAATTGTTTGATTTCCATTAACGGGTATTTCAAATGATGTAAAATGTTGCCTGTCCGCGCGCTTATATCCAATAACCGAATTTTCCTTTTTGAGGAAAAAGCATTTAGTAATTGTTACAAATAAGATGTTAGTTGTTACGAATGGGTTACATGTGTCTATATGTGCTGACATACATATGTATTATTTTGTTTAAGGTACATATTTGTTTTGTTCAGAATTATTACATTGCATATTTCGAGTGTTAAGTTTGGATTGTGAAATTTTCGAATTTCAAAATATTGGAGAAA
The DNA here is from genome assembly GCF_964194025.1 of Convolutriloba macropyga. Lineage (NCBI taxonomy): Eukaryota > Metazoa > Xenacoelomorpha > Acoela > Convolutidae > Convolutriloba > Convolutriloba macropyga. Next base: position 26,613,768 of record NC_134480.1, on the reverse strand, counting down.
TTCTTTCATTCTGTTTGGTACAAGTGTAATACTAAGTGCTATGTATTTTGTTATGTGTTGTTACCGAATCATTTTTGTACAATGAACTAAAGTTTGCATGTATAAATGTACATATTACCTTAAAGTATGTGTTTTGTTTGTAAATTAAATGATCATGTCTTAACTCGTTATGAGTAATATATATATGTAAAGTGTTTTGAAAATTTGACATGTCTGGCTTATACATTGTGTTATTCTTTGCATGTATTAGTGTTACTCATAAAACTATTGTGTTCCTTTTTATTGTCTTTTCCATTCTATTTACAAAATTGCATATATCTAACTATGGAAGGCTTTGCATATTTACATGTATACATATGACTAATTTAGGGGTAAAGTAGAAAAGTATTTTTTGGAATTTATCATATTTTATTTCACTTTCAGTGTTATACCAAAGGGTATAACTAGTCGTATAAATGGGGGATATTAAAAGTGAAAGGTTATCTAAAAAGGTTAAAGAATAAACAAATATGCACTGAGTCATCCATGGTTGGATGTATTGTTACTAAATACATTATTGTTACTAAGTACATTCATTACATTTATGTGTTACGACATAGAGGAAAGTTGTTACATATATATTTGTTATAGCTTCTTGTTATAACTTTTCAGTTTGTTTCGGATGATTCGTTCGAGAATTATATTGTTCATATTCTTTGACGAAGTGATCGTCGTTTGCCAAATAGAATGCGATCAGATTTGTTAGTTCGTCCAGCGAGACTTCCGTTATAGAAGCTTTAACCGATTTTCGTATTCGTTTTTCTAAGTCTGTAGTTTTACGTTCGTTATTGAATTGGATACGATTTATGACAGCTCTATTTGTTACGCTGCCTTCAAGATGGTACGTGTGATACTCTTCACACGGTTCGAGTGCTTCAATAGGTACCATCAGTGGCCGTTCGGGAGATTCGTTCGGTTGAAATATATAATAGTTCTTTACGGGATCGAAGTTTCGGAGTGTTCCTACAGTGTATTCCCATTTTAAATTATATCCGTAATTCAGGAAGTATGGTGACGTAAGTTGGTCGTTAATATGAATATAACTTTTTGTTGTGTTTTTATTTTTGTCTCGTAAAAATGTGTAGTAAATGAGGTTATGAACAAGTTTAGTCTCGTGAACTCTGTAGTTATTGTTCTGTACATCTTTAGCCGTTGGATGTAAAAAGTTAAAACTAAGCTGGAAAATTTGGTGGTCAAAAACGCTGTAAGCGGAAAGGTCTTGGGATGCCTTTGCAACGAGAAGGTCAAATGTGCATACGGTTGGCAGTTTGAACTCATAATCATAGTCGTACAGAAATCGTTCTGTAAGACTATAGAATTGTTTAAGTATTGGGTAGCATGTTTGATGTAGTTTATCTCGTCCCATGTTTTTGGTACTGCGTTTGACAGTATTTGTATTTTCGGAGGGTAGTGGGGGAAAATATTCCGATATGCGGTCCTTTAAGTCATGTAATGGAGCCATTATAAAACAATAATCGCGGGAGTCAAATGGCATATTGGACCAATTTCTGTAACTAAGTAGGGGGTTATAGTTACTGCTGTGAGGGTTTGTTAATAATCTAGGATCGTTATCCTGGAACCAAATGGTTTCCATCACTGTGGCTGTTGGGGATTGTTCGTTCGTTGATTGATGAAAGAATGATTTATGATTGTTACTTCGTGGTGTTATCGCATAAGGAAATCTCAAATTATGTGGTCGTATAAAAGATTTATTAGATGTAAACTGTTGATTGTTATATGTTGTTCGTTCATATACACGATCTGTAGGAGGGGGTGGTCGCACTGGTGGAGGATAGTTAGGAAGTGGTGGCGATTGAAACTCTGTATTCGGTTGGTATGCCGTTTGTATGTTTTTATTACCATTGTTACTAGGTCTAGTATGTTGATAACTATGTACGTGTGTACTAGTTCCTTGTTCATTCGGATTGTTCGGTGTTCTATTCGAAAACGCTTCCTGATTGTTATTTTTACTTGTTAATCGCTTATGAGTTACCTTTTCCTTGATCATTTGTGCAATTTCTTTTGGCGTTGGTTGCAGTGAGGTCTGTGTCTGTTGATCGTTGGTGTCTCCATCGATCTCAACTCGCATGGTTGTTATACGATCGTCAGTTTGTGTACTACATGTAGAGGCGTTATCGCGAACTGTTCCTGGTGAGGAACGTCCAGATCCAGAGCTGAGTTCGCCCTCCTCAACGTCGTAGCTGAGGGGCGAATCTGCTCTGTATGCAGATTCGTACTCAAAGACCATCTTATGTGCCATTATTAATGGTTAGCTAAAATTGCAATTAATATGTTACTCATTTACATTTGTTATTACTGAAGAGTGTTACAGTTGTTATTACTGAAGAGTGTTACTATACATTAGTACAAATTGTTACTGATTTACAATGTTATAGGTGTTTTATTGTTACGAATTTGTTTGTTATCTAATATCGTTACTATTGTCAACAATTCAGTGTTACTGTTTTATTTGGCGTTGGACATACTCGGTAAGTGTTAAGTTTCGTACAAAATTGGATTAATAGTGTGTTAGTTGTTCTTAGCAAGATTCACGGTTACAATTCATATGTATTTGCTGAATGAGTGTCGAAATATGTGACTTCATTCGTGTGTGGTTGATCGTCATCGTTCAATATGTCTAAACTATGGCTGCGGTTATTCATTTTATTTGCTGCTAGTTTCAATTGGGTGAAATCAATTGGTGGTGGATTTTGTATTTCTATAAGCTTCACTGATGGGATGAGATTATTTTGAGTGTTTACTTGTGATGGTTGTGGTATTTCATACGGTGTTGTCTTATTGATTCCTAATTGTGGTTCATATGATGTTCCGTGAAATGTTGAAGTTTGTTGTATATTGGGTGCACTTGGGGTTGGTGACACGTGGGGGGGTGAATTGTGTGTTGTACTCACTGGTATGTTATTTCCTAAACATTGATACGCTGGTGGAGGGGTAATGAGTTGTGGAGGTAAGGTAGTCATTTTGTTTTCAGTTATTGTTTCAAGGGGCTCGATTTTTAATGGTTCGGGTTGTTTGTATTTCCGTTCTGGTAGTGGTGGTTTTTGTTTCTTAGGTGGTGATTCTAGTGTTCTCAATTCTAGTCCTTGATCTGTTCTACGAATGGTTGTGTTATAATGTTTGTAGTTTGTGTCAATATATGTTTGTTCTGGTGGGTTGTTTTCATTACGTGTTAAATGAGTAACGTCGGATGAATGACGGCGGAAAGTGTGTTTCCTATTTTTATTGTGTTTAGTATAGTGTGAGTAGTTGTTATCACTATCATGGCTATCATGACTAGTGTCATCTTCTTGTATCTGTGCAACTAGCTGTGTTAAAGTTTGTGAGAATATACCAAATATTCCTGTTAGTAGTATTTTAGTAATACTTGCTTGTTTACCAATCGCTTTATGGATTGCAAATGCGTTGTAAAATTTAATTACTAGGTTAGTTGTAAATAATATCATACTGATCATTGCGTATATAATTGCCATCTTTTCGAGAATATACCATGGCCAACCAAATATTGATAATATTTGGTCTTTGAGCCATTCTCCATCAAAAATTTCTTTCCAGTTTACGCTTGGTTGATCTATTTGGAAGTTATATCCATTTATGTTAAGATCTTTTAACCATTTTAAGGATTGTTCATAATTTTTGTATGTTTGTAAAAGTCCAAGTTGTTCGAGTTCTAATAATTTTTGTGCATTTGCTGATGTAGCTTCTTGTAGTGGTTTTTCACGATCTCTCATATATTCGTGGAGTAGATCTCTTTTGCGTTCTTGTATTAGTTGTTCTTTACTATAAATGCCACTTTCTATTAAACTTGCTTTACTAAACATGTTATCTAAAACTATTTCCTCGGGTGATATAGTGTTCAATATCGTTTCTACTTTTACTGGGTAGGGTGTTACTCTATATCGTGCTGTTCCTTCAGTGTCTATTGAGATGAGTTGATCAAAGTTACTGTGTGAACAGGGTACTGTTTTTGCCCATAAGTATGTCTGTCTTGTTAGTTGGTGTACATATTGTACTCTGTTCTTGTATAGAATAGGAATTTTATCGTAACATTCGCGTGTTTGTGGTACATAAAGAGGTGATGATTTCTTCGCACATTTATACATTTTCATGACGTTTACGCCTTCTTGTTTCACAAAAATGGATCTGTCTCCAGTAAGAATGTATCCTAAGAGTGGAGTGTTCTTTTGTACTTGAGTCAATGTTAATTGTCTGAGGTTTCGAGTTTGTTCGCAAATTTGTGAATAGAATTCTATTGCTTGTAAGCTAATTCTAGAATAAATGTTACTCATATATAGGTCCATTTTCATATTAAGGTGAGTTTCTTCGTTTACAAAACCATAATAGTATTGTTGGTTTTCTTTGTCTTCGTATCGTGTACGTTCCGATATTATTTGTTCTGGTTTTATTTTAATAAATTTTTCATCGTCAAATTTGTCTTTTTTCTTTGTTACTTTTTGTCCTGTGTGCATGTCAAATCCATATTCATATATTATGTATATATCGTCGTATTCTGTTTTGTGTAGTGGTTGTGGTGAACCGCATTCACGTTCGACTAGTGGGTATACTTCGAATCGTGTTGCTATTGTGTCTGTTTGATTTAATTTTATTTTCTTTGTGGTGTCTGGTTGTTGGACTGTGGTCCATTCTGCATTTGTTTCTATCCAATATCTATCTTGATATTTTACCATATATGCGTCAAATCGTATTAGTTCGAATAGTTGACAGTGTGTCTGTGGTTCCCACACAATTGTTGCTTTTGTTAGTGGTGTGGGTAAACATTCTCCCTTGCGGAGATCGCATGGTAATTTTGTTCCCATGTATGATATTTCTTCGGTATCTAAATTTAATATTAGTGAGACTTCTCGTATTTCGAGTGTCCAATCTAAGATGTCTATTCTGTTCTGTTTACGTGGTCCTTTCATACAGTTGGACTGTGCGTTTTTAATTGCGCTAGGTATCCAAAGTGGGTTTGTGTAATCATATACAATTCGTCCGTATGGTGGTACTAGTGGAATGTTCATATCGAATTGTATTCTGCCTTGCAGATCTTCAATCTTTTTCTGTAATGGTGGATTTGCAATAAAGTTGAATGATATATTGTATCTTGTAGGTTTATATTGTGTGTTCTTTAGTAAGTTTATTCTAGCGAGTTCGTTACGAACTTCGTCTGCATCTAATATTTTTGTTCGTTGTGCGTCGGAAACGTAATAGCTAGGCCTATTTGCTCTTATGTAGTTGGTGTGTTGTGAACACCATTCTACACGTTCTTTGATTGTTCCTGCAACTGCGTATGCTTTGATTTCTACTGCTTGTGCTTTTGATAAAAGTTGTACTTCTGTCTTTGTCATGTCAAGATCTAGTGGTTTGAATTTACATGTGCTGATTTTATTTAGTTCGTAGTATTTTACGTTTGTAATTTCTTCTGCATCACAGTCGTAATGCTCTATGAATATATCCTGTGGTCCTGTTGCGGAACCATTAATGTTCTGTCCTGTTAATTCAATAAAGTCTATATTTGTTTGTCGTTTCTGTCGTTTGGTATTCAAGTTAAATTTATTTAGAATGCTATCTGTTAGTCTTTCTGTGTAGAAATTCCAGTTTCTTGTCCATTGGTCTATAGCTGTTTCCCACATTGCTTCATAATCTGTATCGTTTATATTTGTTATATTGTCGATATTAGTATAATGTTTATATTTATTAATGTGTTTAAACTTGTTTGTGAAGGTGTTTGTTCCATTTCGTGTTCTGTTTTTCTGTTTAAGTTGTTCAATGTGTATATTCATTCGTTCGTTAATTAGGTCTTTTATTCTGTGTTTTGCGTTGTCTTTAAGTCTTTGTTCAAGTTGAAGTTTTGTTTCTATTTTCATACATATATAGAATATTAATAATAATAATATACATATAATTACTTTTAGTTGAAGCGACATGTGTATGTCAAACCTGTATGTGGATTATAGAATGTGGCGAATCCAAGTGTTTGTTTTGTATATCTGTCAAATTTATATACGAAGTCTATACAAATGAAGGGTGCTGGTGTTGTGGTTGTTACAATTGAAGGTGTTGTTGCATGAAATGGGTGGTTAAATATAGTGTTATATTTGATTGTAGTGTTAAATTTCAATTCGAGAGATGGTGTTGCTAGAACCTCTAGTGCTGTATTGCGTTGTCGTGCTGTGAGATTGAGTGTGTTAATAAGTCTATTTCTTGCCCAATTTGTAAGTGTATCTCCAAGATTTGTAGGTCCGTATAAAGGAGGAGGTGGGTTCCAAGTTTTATGGTCTAATGGGAATAAATAGGTATGTTCATTGGTTCTGCTCTTGGTTGGGGGGTTAGGATTGAGTATGGGGGTTGATCTAGTTCTTCCGGTATGGCTGGATGGTAATCTAATTTCGGGTATGAATGATGCTGGAGATAGCGCTGTGTTTCTAGGTGGTTGTAGGGAGTTCGGGATGTCAACTCTGGGTATACTTATAGATGTGTTGGATGATGTCTGGTTTGTTCGTAATGGTGTTGTGCTTGTACTAGCTGATTGGGGGGATGTTGCTGACCAAAGTGAACTGTTGGGTGATTGCAATGGTTGTACACGGAAATGTTCTTGCACAAAGTTAAAATCTTGTCTTTGTTGAAACGTTGGGGGTAGGAAAGGGTTTGCTCGTAATTCAGAAGGTGTTGGTGTATGATCTGTGTTTACACTTGAGTGTTCGCTTGGTGAGCTTATACTAAAGTTGTGTAGTGTGGGTGTGCCCGTTCTACTTGGTGGTTCTGAATTTATTGTTTCTATTGGTCTAATGATATTAGATTCTATGTCTGTTGAACCGTAAGAAACTAGTGTAGATTCTTGTGTGGGGAAGGATAGAGATGATCTACGTCTTGCTCTAAGAAGTTCTCGTCTATCCGGCCGTTCTCGTCGTACTGTGTAGGGATTTTCAGTATCTATACTTACAGTATCTTCATTTTCTGGTGAGGTTGGTATATTTGTTAGATCTGTAACTTCGTTATGGTGTGGTCTTTCGGAGTTGTTGTTACTGTTATTATTACTAGACGACGCAATTTTTGCTGTTTTATGCTTTTATGCGCCGGTCTCAGGTCCGTGTTGTGGTATGTGTGTATATGGTGGTGCTAATATTAGTAGTGGTATAAATTCTTGTTCTGGTGTATGTGTTTGTGCTCCTAGGTTTGATATCCAAATTTCTCTATTTGCAAAATGTAACTGTAGTTGGTAAATTATGACGTTACCGTATAACGGTGAGTTTTCGGGAGATCCTATTTGTAGGTAGAATCTTTGTGAATGTAATGTGTAATAGATAGATTCTTCTATATCTGGAAGTGGATCAATTTTTATGGGTTAAAAAAATATTCTGCTAAACTTAAACACATTCGTATGAAAAAGTATATTATTAGTGCTATTTTGATGAATTTAAATATTTCGAGTTCAATAATATCAATATTTGATTTACAAATGTGAAATATGTCTGAGTGTAATTCCTGCATAAGGTGGTGTGAGTTAGGTGGTGTGATGTTTTTGTGTGTGATGTTTTTTTTTTTTTATTTTTTTTATGTGTATAATTTATTGAACTGGTGGGCTAGCATATATAACTCTACGGTTACGTATAACTTCAGTAATGGTTACCACTGCTAGGTATGTTGAAACAACTATTATACACGGTATTAAGAAGATTGTTAAGAAAAATAGTACTTTAGATAATAATATATATATTGCAACTAGTGCCTCTGTGAAATCAATGGTTGAAACTTATATTAGTTTGTTCACTGTTTGTTCACTGTGTAAATCAGATACAATGCTACACTGAATAGTGACAGTTATTTACTATTGTAACTGACACTAAACGGTGCCGCACTATCAAATTTCTGTTACTTTTATTTGTATAATATTATAACAATGAGGGGTATCATGTTATTTCTTTGTTCTGTCATCAACGAGGTGTATAGCTTCTTTCTTGCAAACTGCGATAAAAACGGTTTTTAGTTGATTTAAATCAACACACGTTGTTTGGGTTATCTGTTGTTTTAATGTTTCGAATTCTGTTACTGTTTCAGAACAAGGTAACGTATACTTAAGTATATCAAAATGGTGTTCTCCCCAAAAGAGTTTTATTTCTTGTTTTGTTTTTGTTACTCCTTCAAAGAGGAAGAGGTAGTTTTTTGGTGAAACTTTGCAGTTTGTTAGTACAACGTAATCGTCGTCAAAATGTAGATGACTACCAGTTGGGTATTCAATATCTGTAAACTCGTCTGTTTGTATTGCAATTTTTATTACAAGTTGGTTTTTGTTAAGAGAATTTAGAAATTCTGATACTGACAACATAGGTGGAGTTTCATTACAATGATAGTTGTAATGATGTATCAATCTTTCTGATATAAAATTAAGGTAGTTCAGTTTACCTGTGATTGTAGAACTGTGTTGTGAATGGTTGATAAAAATGTGAAAGATGTTGATATTCTTTCACTGGGAATAGTTATTGAAGTTTTGGTTTACAGAGAGATGATTGAGGAAAGGTTTATAAATGATTGAGGAAATTTTTGAAGAATTTATAAAAAGGAATCTGTGAGAATATTTTTAAAGATTTTTACTGAAACTGTGATTGAAATTAGAGTTATTCGTCAACTGGGTTGAAGTGTATGAGAATTTTTTAGAGTTATCAGCTTGGCTGATTTTTAGAGAATTTTTCAATTTTCGGAGAGAAGTTGTTTGTGCAAGACAAAATTGGAATTGTGATTCTAACTTTCTTGTTTCTTGTTCTCTACAATGTTTGTGACATTTGCATATCTTCCGTTTTTCGTTTTTGGTTCTTGAGTTGCCAATTACTGGGTCTTGTTAGCTTTTGGATAGGTCTTTTTCGATTTTTGAGTACTTTCTTAGATTCTTTTAGCTTTGTTGTTACCATTCTTTCTTCTTATAATTAGTTGGTGTTTATGATTATGTTAGTTGGTAATTAGTATCTTTGGTTGCGATATTGGTAAGTTTAAGGGTCTCTTTAATGATTTGTTGGTTCCATCAAGTTGGTGCCATTTATTTGCCATTTTGTTATTTGTTAAATTGTTACTTCTTTTCTAGCAATTAGCTTTCAAGTTGATGATTAGTGATGGTGCCATTATAGTCGGTGCCATCTAGTTGGTGCCAACTTCTTGGTCTTCTAATTTGCTTTTATGTTAGTGAGATGTCAATTTCGTAAGATAGTCTAATTGGATGGTGCAAGTTGGGGATGGTATGACGTTAGGTTTTGGTAGTGATTAGTACTGAAGTGTCTACTTCAGTATTTTCTTTGATCTGTGTCAGATCTATTTCGTAATTACCATTTTGTAATGGTTGTAAATGTTAATTGGGTTGACATTTTCTAATTTGTTACTGATTGTGTCTGCCTGGGAGTCGTTTGTCCCGTCACTATGTTTCAAGTCTCTTATGTCCGTAATGAACATATCACTTTGTGCCTTTTTTCTTCTGTTAATGATCTCTCTACATATCTGTAGTAATCGATGTATTTCTGTAGTGATGATCCTAATGAGGATGGCATTTTACAAATGCTACTAATTACGTTAGTTTTACTAACATCCGTATTTTTAACGTCCGTTTTTGTTAATGACGTAGGTTAGTGTATGACGTACAGTTGTGTTAATGTCATGTCTATTTAGCCGAAGGTCGTTTGACCGAATGATATTCAAAGTTGAACTAAATTGTTTTAATCGTGTTTAAAGTTGAACTAAATCAAAGTTGAATGAAACCAAAGTTGGAGTAAATCGTTTTGATCAGGTGTACACATAAACCAAATGCTGTATTAATGTGTGTTGTTGAACTAATTGTTTTAATGTGTGTTTCAGATGTGACGTTATTTCACCGTGGTTCCAGTGTGTTCATGAGGCGTTAGTTCATTATTACTGTCTGGAACGTTTATATGTGCATTTGTTACATTGTTATACGGCAATAAAGAGATTAATCTAACGTTAAAATTTGTTTTGGGTTATTGTGTTCTGCCTTATTAACTAGTTGTCTTATGAGTTCATTTACATATCAATTATTTCACGTTAACTTACACGTTACGGGAAAAGAGGAAGTTATAGTTTATTAGTTTTGGTAACTTTGACAATGATGGCGAGGACTGTTATCTATATTGTTCCTTATATTTGCGGAGTTCATTATTTCTGTATATCTATTCATTATTTCTTGTTTTCTCTTTTTGAGTATTAGTTTTTTGTTTTATCCTGTTAGTGTTATCTTGTGTGTTGTATATCCTTCCATTTGTGTATTACAGTTCCACTTGTGTAATTTGTATTTTGTATTCTGATTTATCAATTTCTACAAAGTATCTATTCCATTCCGCGAGTTTATCAATCGTGGATTTTTTATACTTTGTTATTTGAACTTATTTGTTATTTGAATTTTGAATATTTTGATCATTTGTTTATTGTTTTACTTCAATTTAACTACAATAACGTCTATTCCAGTTCTAAATCTGTGAACATCAATACCTTTTTGTTTTTTGTTTTTGTTGTTATTTGCTTGAATTGTTTATATGAGAATTTACCTTTTTGTTAAACTTAATGTGAGAGGTTCAGGGGCTAGTATCAATATCAGTTTGTTTTATACGATTTGTTATTTGGATTATTTGTTTTATTTATTTTGTGTTACTATTGTTGGTGTATTCACGATGGATGAGAAAATGGTTGTGATGGAATGGCTGTTGAAGAGATGGAGGAAGATTTGTGACAATTTTGAGAAAAGTTGTGATGAAGATTTGAAGGAAGAAGTGAAGAAAATTGTTGATGAAGGAGATGTAGTGGAAGTTTGTATGTGAAGAAGAGTGAAGGTTTTTAGTCGTAATGTGTCATTTATTTTATATTGATGTTTGTTTTTAATTCCTTTCGATGTTTTTATATATGTATTTGATGTTTTATTATTTTTTGTTCTAATTTTAATAGAAATGTTCTTTTGTTAGTTAAAAATGTTTGTTTGTTAATAGAAATGTTCGTTTGTTAACGTAAATACATTTCGTTTTGTTTATTCGGGGGAACATATACGGGAAAATACACACGGGTTAGGGTTAGGATGTGTGTTACGTAGAAATACTGGATATATTATTTGTAGGAATACTGGAATTCTAGATCTATAGTTGAAATGTTTGTTTCATTAGTGAATTAATAGGGTTAGGTGTAGTAGAAATACAGGTTTCATTTTGATATTTTCTAATATTCGTTACAACTTTTGTAATGTCTGTCCATTGAATAGAATAACTTATAAGTTGTCATAGTTAGTTATAGGCATATTATTATAAGCGTGTAATTGGATGATATACATATTAATATGTGTTAATATATTTATTCTTACATGTTGAACTGTATACTTAATATTTATATCACGATTTATAATATGTATTTATTTTTATGTATGTTCATATTATTTATTTATTATTATTATTGTTGTTTCTGATTATTTATTATTTTATCATTGTGACCTTTCTTTTGCGAAGGTTGTATTTGTGTGTATGTTTTGATTCTGTATGGTTATTATTTTTATTTATTTTATTTTCATCTGTATGTGAATTTGGTTGCTTTAATGTTGGTATTTCGTTTGTTAATAAGTAATTTTGTAATTCTAATTTGATATGTTTTTCTTTCGGGTAGTATGGTACAATGTGATTTCTATGTATTGTTATTTGTTCTTTATTATTATCTTTTAAGATGTAGGTTGTATCTGTTGGTTTGTCGATAATGATGTATGGTCCTGTTTTCAGTGGTAGTAGTTTTTTCGATACTCCTTCAATTTGTTGTTGATTTGTAAGTAATACGAATGTATTCTTTTCAAGTGGTTTCGCTGTGCGAAATCGAATGTTCATTTCGTCTGTTAGTTTCTTTCTGTTCTGTAGAATCTTTGTTATTCTTTGATATGTATCATTATAGTGTTTTTCTTTGTCTAAAAACCATTTTGCGAATGTTCCTTTCTGTAATTTCGCAATTTTCGGGTGATTAAATTGTTTTTCTAAATGTGTATGTGTAGGTTGTTTGTTACATGCACTTGAATCTGATGGGTTACAGTTGCCCATTTCATCTGTTGTTGTTCCGAGTTTAATCTTTGTTGGTTGTCTTGGTTTTTGATTAAAAACAACTTCGTATGGTGACATTCCAAGTCGTGTTTGATATTGTGTGTTGTAAGCATAAGGGAAAAATTTTGCTTTTCGTGACCAATTGTTATATTTTTCGTTCAGCAGTGTTCTTATAAATTGTCCAATTATTCTATTTGTTCCTTCTACTAAACCGTTAGTCCAAGGTGCATATGTTGTACTTGGTTTAAATTTGCTTTCGAAATAATTACAAAAGTGTGTTAGCTCTGTATTGATGTATTCTGATCCATTATCAGATCGTATTTCATCGGGTAGTCCGAATTTCATGAACCAATGTTCGAATAATGCGGTAAATGCATAGTGTGCTGTATTTTTCGGTGCACACATTATTGTTACATAGTGAGAAAATGCGTCAACTATAACGACTATATAGTTGTTTCCTTCTGATGTAGGATAGATTGGTCCTTTTGTGTCTATCATTATCATTTCATTAAAATACTTTTTTGTTGGTGCTAATTGTTCTTGTTTACTTTTTATTTTTGTGTTGGCGAATACCTTGTTTGTTTGGCATGGGATACAGTCTGCAATAAGAATTTTTATCCATGTTGTGAGGTTCGGGAAGTAAAATTTTTCCATTATATTTCGTTTTGTTTTTTCGAGTCCTGTGTGACCTACGAGATCTATGCAATGATTTTCGTAAAATACGCATAGCAATAATGTTAATGGTAAGCAAATTCGTTGTAATGACTTTTTGTGAACATTTATTATAATTTTTATTAATTCTGTTGTTTCGTCAATTATTATTGATTTATATTTCCGAAAGTAAGCAAATAATCCTTTGTTGCCACGGATCTCCAATGTTACTGAGTGTGGTTTGTTATTGTGTTTTTTCCACATTTTCACTCTGTGTAGTACAGGATCTAATATTTGTGTTTCTTTAATAAGTTGTTCTGTTACCTTCGTTTTTTCGTCATAGAAGATATCTGATATTTTTGCATTTTCGTATTCTGAATTTTGTTTTATAACATTAATCAGTCTGAGGTAATCATCGTCGTGATGAATTGTGTACGGTCCTTTTTGGTTCTTGTTAATAATAAGATCGTCTTTTTCTATTGTTGGTGATTGCCAATCTCTTATTTTTGGTTTGTATTTTGGTATTAGGTTTGTTTTTGTTTCTGTATTGTATTTCTCGTATGAGATCGGATTATATGTATTTTTATCTATGTTAATCTCAAAGTAGTTGTTATGTATGTTTGCTAATACTGGGTAATGTGTTCGGTCTGTATTCTCATCATTCGGATTATTGCAAACGCTGTATTTGCATTCGAGGTTATTTGTAAACGGTGTTTTTGCAAAGAAGAATTTAATGTTTTCTGGTAATTCTACTGTTATATCTCTTGTTTTTGTAAAATGTTCTTCGTCTATTGTTCTGCTTAACAGGTCTGGGAGTGCTAGGTTTTTTCCTTCTGTCCAGATTATGTGTAAGTTTGGGAATTTCATCAGTATTAACTGGAATCTGTAAACTCTGTGATTTGGTTTATTTTTCTGTGTAAATAGGTAGATGATCGGTTTATGATCTGTAAATAGTACAATAGGATGCTTCGACCCTGTTAGTAGGAATTCATATTCTGTTAATGCAAAAATTATTGCAGAGCATTCTCTTATTAGTGTAGAGAGTCGCATTTCGATAGGTGTGAACAATCGAGAATTTGCTGATATTAGTTTCATTTTCTTTTCAGTAGGGTGTTGTTGGAGTAATGCTGCTCCAATTCCTGTATTCGATGCGTCTGTTATAATGTAGAATGGCTGTGTAGTATCTGGCATTGTTAATTCTAAGTTATGTGTTATTGTCTTTTTCATTTGTTCAAAAATCTGTTGATGTTCTTTTGTCCATTTGAAATCTGTTTCTTTGTGTAAAAGAGTATAAAATGGTTGAAGTATTGGCTGCATGCCATAAACATATTTGGCAAGGAAGTTTATTGTTCCTAAATATCTCTGTAAGGCTTTCAAACTTTTTGGAGGTTCAAGTTTTTGAAAACCGTCTATTCGTGAACTGAGGGGTTTTATTGTTTTATTTTCAATTATGTGTCCAAGAAATTTAACTTTCTTTAACATGAAGTATGTTTTATCGGGTGCTGCTTTTAAGTTTTCTTTTAACAATACTTTGTGGTATTCAATAAGTGTTTCGTACATGAGTTCGTATGAGTTTGTTTGAATGAAAATATCGTCTACGTATGTAATTACTGTTCCTTTTCGTATTAAAGGATAGAGAAAATGTGTTAGTATTGAAGCAAAAGCTGCTGGTCCAATAGATATTCCGTAAAATAAACGTTTGAAGCAATATTGTTCATTGCCTATTGTGAAGTGTGTGTATCTCATAGATTCTTCATCAAGAGGTATTTGGTTGTAGGCGCTATTTAGATCTGCTGTTGTAAATATTGTTCCATTTATGCGTGTTAGTGCCACGTCAACTGGTTCGATCGGCCAATTACATTTTGATTCGTCAATCATACTGTTTAAGTATCTCGCGTCTAGTACTATCTTCAGTGATTCCCCTTTTCGTAATATTATTACTGGATTTGTGAATGTATTTCCTGTTGATAATTGTTCTTTGTTGACTGGTGCAATTATATCGTATTTTTTCAAAACATCAAGTAATTTTTGTATTCTTTCTCGTAAATGTATCGGTACTTTACTTATTCGTTGTTTTTTGAAGATTGCATCTTTCTTTATAGGGAGGTTCAGTTTGACTTTTGTTTTTCCCACATCAAATTTTGTTGTTGCGTAGACTTGTTTGTAGTCTAGTATAATTTTTACTACTTTTTCAAATTCATCTTGTGTTAGATATGAGTGTTGAAAATCAAACATTTGAATGAATTCTTTTTCGGATTCTGTATATTTGTGGATATTAAATTTACATTTGAAGTTCGGTTTTCGTTCGAATGTTGCTACTTGTTCAATTGTTTCGTTTTGTTGTATGTTTAATATCTCATTGATATCATTCTCGTTTTCGTAAGTAAGAAAATATAACGCTGTAAAGAAGTCTATTGAATTGGTTTGGTACATCTCTTCGTTTTGTTTTATGAATGTAATGTTTTGATACATGAAACCAATTAGGCCTTCATTTATTGTTATTTTATGTTGTTGTTTGTTTATTAGGAATATGTCTATAAAATGTTCGGTTTCTGATGTAAGATCTTTAATATCGGTGAATGATATGTTTTGATATTTGTTTATCGGTTCAAAATAGTGGTTGGAACTGTAAAGTTTCTTTCCGTTTGAATTTTCCATTTGTTTAAATATTGGTATTGGAAATGTTATGCATTTATTTTGTTCTCTATCTAGATAGATCGTTTCTTTGTTGAAAATTGGGTAAAGTCTAGAATAATATGGGTATCCTTTTGTACTGTTCATAAAAAATGTTATATCATTATCTAGAATTGTGCTAGTGTTTATTGTTAGTTTGTTTGTGTTCACGTTTATTGTTTCTATGTACTCCTTGAAAAATGGAGTTCCTAGAATATTGTGGTTACATTTTGTTATGTAGAAATGAATATTGAAATTGTGTTGTAGTTTGTTTCTGTTGTTTGATACTCTATCTGTTGTAAGATTTAATGTTATAGTTCCAAGTGTTTCTATAGTAGTATTATTTGCTGCTGTTAATGTTTTGTTTGCTCTTTCCAGATGTATTTCTGGGTTGTTATATTGTATCTCGTTCCAAGTGTCCTCATTTATGAGATTTAATGTTGCTCCAGAATCAAGTAGGAAATCGATTTCTAGTATTGGTTTTTGTTTTGTGAAATCTTGTTCAAATTTATTACATTGATACATTGGTAGAATCCATGTCGGGTTGTTTTCTAATGCATTCACTATGTTGTTACATGTTTCTTCGTTTGCATTGTAGAATTTATCAAGTATTTCCTGGTCTTCATTCGATGAATCTGATGTGTATTCGTATTCATCTATGCCTGGTGGATTTTCGTTTTGTCTCTCAGCTTCTATGCTATTTATTCTATTTTTGTTGTTATTATTGTTATATTTATGTCCGTTTCCTATGCGATCTTGTGATCTATTTCTGTTATTGTATTCTCTATTTGATGAATTTCGTCTGTCTTTTCTAGCATTGTTACTATTAGTATTTGTGCGATAGTTGTTTGAATTATGCCTACTATCGCTGATTGATCTATTTCTGTAGTTATCTCTTCTACTTGAATCTCTACTATTGTACCTCTGTCTATCATAATTATTATTATAATTGTTATTTCTGTTATTATTGTTATTATATGGTGATTGTGGTCTTGTTTGACTGTTATATCTTGAATTCGACCTACTGTTGTTTCGACTGTTATAATCATTGCTTCTGTTGTAGCTGTTTGTTCTGCTTCTGTTATAGTTATTTCTATTGTAACTTAAATTTCGGTTGTTATAATTGTTAGAGTTTTTGTTTCGTTGATCATTCGGTGTATTATAGTTATTTCGTGATTGTGGTCTATATGTTGTTCTGCTTCTAGAACTGTTATAGACTGGTGACGTCGATGGTAATTGACGTCCAGTAACATTATTTGAGTCAATTCTCCGATTTGGTAAGTTTTGGTTGTTTCTCATATGACCGTAAAAGGATTTTTCTTTTGGTCTTGGTATGCTTTCTCTTCTTGGTCGTCTAAAGCATCTGCCTTTTGTATGACCATGAGAGCTACAGTAACTACAAAATAATGCAAATTTTGGTCGTCCTTTAAAGTTTTTTCTGTCGTAAGTATTGTTAATTCCATTAAGGACATTACAAATTGTTCCTTCAAACTGTTCTAAATCGTTTTGGTTTAAATCGTTTATATTGTTACATGCTATATTCATTTGTTTAAGATCGTCATGAATACTATTTGTTGTTTGATTAACTTCATATAATCGTTTGTGATTGTTTGTTATTGTTCTTGTCAAATCCATTTGGTCTATTTTGTCTACTAAGTTTTTGAATGTCATTTCTGGTTCTCTCGGTGTTTGTTTATGGTTTGCGTGTTTTTTCAGTGCTGCTGTTTTTAATTCGTTATCCAAACACCTAATAAATGTTTGGTTCATTACGCTGTTTCGATAATCTTCTGTATATAATGAATATGCTGTTTTGACAAGTGTTTCTATTCTTAGTGCAAGTGAGCGTAGTGACTCGTTAGTATGTTTTTGTAATTGTTGTAATACTATTTTTGCTTGTTGTTTTGATTTTTCTGAATCGAACATGTCTGAGAATTCTTTACAGAATATTTCCCAATCTAATTTTGTTTCACTCGGTAGAGTTGAATACCATTTTTGGGCTGGGCCTTGTAATGTATGTAATATTAAGGCTGCTCGTTTTACTTTCCATTGATGGTGACCTGGTTTGTTAACTGGTTCTATGCCACTGCTAAATATCATCGCTGCGACTATACTGTTCAAATATTCTTCGACAGTATATGCTGGATCTGTGCCATCGAATGGTCTTATTGTTGTTGGTACTGACCCACTACTTATGTTTTGTTCAATTAGTGGTTCTTCGTTTATGCTCATTGATGTCAATTGCTTATAAAATGGGAGTGGAGGTTCTGTAACTGTTGTTTCTCTTTCTTCCGTTGTATTAGAATTACTAGTTTGTGAATTTGATACTCTTGTTCTAGTTTCGTGTCTATGATTTGTTAAATAGTTATTCTCTGTGTTTCTATTTTCTAAGGGTCTATTGTTTTGTGTGTTCATGTCATTTATAGTTTTTTCTAGTTTGTCAAACATAAACTGTAATGCTTCATCTTGTTTTCTTTCCATGTTCTCATTTATTTGTCGAAATCTATTTTCTATGTTATCTATTAATTTATTTGTATGGTTTGTTACTTGTTCTGTTATTTCGTTTTTTAAGTTATTATAGTTTTGTGCTTCTTGTTCCCAATTTAGGTCGTTATTATCCGTTAGAGTATTTATATAATTATTATTTCTATAGTTGTTATTTTCTGTCAATTGAGTTTTCTTTCGTACTCTTTGGTTCACTGTATTTGGTATCCAATTGTGAAATCTTATTTCTTTTTCTCTTTCTTCGGAATCCGAAATAAATATTTCATCTGTAATTGTTTGTTGATGTCCAAATAAATTTGATGTTAGCAGTTTATCTGGTTTAATTGTTGATTTTTGTTTTGTTTGAAGATTTGTATTCATTTGAATATCTTTCGGTGTCGAAGTTGTTGTTACTGTTTTCGATAGGTTAAATGTGGTAGAACCCATTTGTCCCTGATCCAATATTTGTATATAATTTTCTAAACCTTGTATGTAATTTATGCTATCTGAGCATACTTTTAATGTGCTTTCAAAATACGGTGAATAATACTCACTGTTCCAAATTTGTTTTAGTTCCTCATTGAGTTTTTCAATTTCTGTTCTGAATGCTATTCAAAATTCTTTTCTTTTTTCGTTAATATGTTCAAAATTATCTAACCAGAATAAGAATGTGAACTCAGAAATTATTTGTACTACATCTAAGGTAGCTGATTTCAATTCTGTTTTTAATTCAATAATCTTTGTTAACCAATTGTTATAATTTGTTATATCGTTTCGAAGTTTATCGTTAACTGAGTGTATCGGTTTTTGATGTTCATTTAGATACTCAGATGTATTTCGTAGTAATTCGTATGTTGAAGTCGGTATCGCTGTTATTTTTGTTCGATCTTGGGATTCTTCGTGTCGTTTTAAAAATGTTTTTAAAATGTCTGGTAACGTTATGTCGTTTTGGAAATTATAGTATATTCGTTTTTGTTTGTTTTCGTTTGTTAATGAAAATATATAGTTTTTATTTAGTTGGTCTCTTCCTAGTAGTATTACTGGAAGATAATGAGCTAAATGATTTCTATGGATACTTATTTGTTGTATATGTTTTGTTTCTTTGAAGAAGTTATTCTTCAAATTTATTAATATTTTGTGTATTGTTTCGCGATTTTCTAAAGGACAATCATCAGAGATTGTAAATGGTATTAAGTAATTGTTATAATTGTTATCATCTAGTTGTTGATGGTAATTACTGGCCATTGTTATCTCTGTAGTGTTCTTAATTTAGAGGTTATTCTGTTTTAATTGTTAATTTTTCCGTTACGGATAATGAAAAATAATTGTTCGTTATTTCAAAATTAGTCCGGCACTGGTCGCACCAGATAAGACGTGTGCTGAGGTAGGGTTACCTAGGGAGGTTACTCTAACTCTGTCTTATGGAGTCTCAAGAATATAGTATATCTTAAGGCTTACCTGACTAACTAAAGTTCTATTCCTCTAGTCTGTTACTCTTCTATCTGAGCTTCAGTAGACAGTGCACCGGCCGCAATGCTAAAGTCTAACGTATATCTCAATACAAAACAAGAGCGGAGTAGAGAGAGAGAAATATACTTTATTATTATATCAGGTCTGACTGGTACCGACTAAAGGGTAGAGTTGTCTTGTTGTCTCTGGGAATAACAAATAAACATTTAAGGGAAAGGTATTTCCATAATTTCAACCAATCAGGGTTGAGTATTTTAGTATTTATTTATTAAATAAAACAAGTTTATAAATCCTTTTGTTGGAAGTCAACACTGACTCCAACTTCTGTTTTCAAACATAGGACTTTATCAGTAGCTTAGTTTGTAATGTACATTTATTAGAAGCTGCTGGTATTATTCAAGGTGAAGAGCTTTTTAAGATTTTTTGATCCTAAATAAGTCACCCCTACTTATCTTTAAAGACCCTCCCTATCTGCCCCCCCCCAACTACATACCTGCACCCCCCTACACCTTCAACCCAATGACCTCCACCTTCCCTGGTCTCTTCTCCGTATTCAAATTACAGAAACTACGCACCTACCCCAGCCCTACGCCATAGGAACATTGTACTTTAACAGTAACTTAGGTACTATTACATCGAAAGCAGAAACTGGTGGTAATACTTAAGGTGCAAAAATCATTATGAGAAATTTTCATCCCATAACAGTGTCTTCTCCTTATTAATAGCCACCCTCATCTTCTCAGCCGGCTATTATAGCGCTCCTATTTTTTTACTTCGTCGAATAAAAAAATGTTTCGCTTTACCTCATTTTGCCGCTTTTTCAACATTTTGCGTGATATCTTTTTGACTTCTCTAGGCTAGTTTCTCTCTTCGCTCATTCTGCTAAAAGTGATTTTGAACATCAGTTGAACAGAGTCATTATAAAAAATTGAAGTCAGAAATAGAAACGGGATAAACCCATAAAGCCCAATTTTAGATGCCCGCTATTTGAACATCGTTCCTATAAGTCTTAGTTACCATCTCTAATGCTTATTGGTATTGATATTAGCCCCTGCAGCCTCTCTCTAAGAAACAGAAGTACGTTATGTTCAACTACGAAATGCCATCAAAAAAATCGGACTTAAAAAATGTTTTTGTACAAAAATCTTTTTTTGTCAATATCTTCTATTCTTTCAATCCCAATCATGCTTATTGGAATCAACGGCGGCTATTTTCCGGCAATCTGCCGGGTATGTTTCAAACTACAGACACCAGTCAATAACCCCTACCTTTCACGTACCTACCTCCCCCTGCGCGCACCCCCCAAAAAAACAAACCCTCTTCCCTCTAAAATTAACTTCTCTTCCCTCTTCCCTCTAATTAACTTCTAACTGGTAGTTCATTTGCATCTCAAGTTCAATTGCATCAAAACCAGCAACCTCGGTTTTGGTTCCAATTTTCTTTTTGAATGGATGGCGACTTTTCTGTGATTATGGGCAGTTATTAGCTTCGGTGCACTGTGTGGCTTCGTTGTTCACTAGGTGCATCTTATCGATGATTGTTGAGGATGACCTTCATGTACTCCTCTTTATCAGAGACGATAAAGGGTACTCTATGGCTTCGTTGTTTTTTATGGTAATTTTCATATTAATCTCTAGCTCTAAATAATTAATTTCAATTTTATGAAAGCCGTAGTTTCATTTCAACAATCATCTTAACGCAATCAGCGACATTTTTTTTAAAAAAAGTTGAGATTGAAATTAATGAAAAACGAAAACTGTAAATCGAAAATAGGACGACAATAACTTAAGATTACATAAATTTACAAGAAAAAAATTGACAAGATTGAAAAAAAACTTGAAGCACAAAACTGCTAAGTTAGTTGAAATGGCATGTTTGGCATCCAGTATCCAATCAGGAGCAAAATATTTAACGCTCGCAGCGGATGCTCTTGAGTAACAGAAAATTATCAAATAACATAGCCGCACTTTCACCGGAAATCAAATGCTGTTTTTATTGCAAATTGAAATTTGCGATTTTAAATCAATTTTAAGCAGGAAAGTTTTTAAATCTTATCAAAGAAAACAGAGAAAGCTGACAATAAGAAAACTCAGCCAATAATTCAATGAAAAAACCGTCTTGTAATCAAGTGTAAGGTAAAGTTTCTTTTCATAAATCTGGCAACAAAACTGTGAAAACAAATGATTATTAAAAAAGACTGTTGATTTCCGAAACAATGGAGCTGGTTGGAGTATTTGTTGACTCCGAAGTCGTGTCAACAATAGCAAACGACTCATTGGCCAATAAAAAACACTTCAACTGATGCTTGAAGATTTTTCCAGTAATTTACTACAAATGCAGTTTGCCAAAAATCTTGACCACATTTTAGCAAATTCTATTGGAAAGGAATAACCTAACCTCTTCTTGAACTGGCCCAAAAAGTCTTTGGCTGTAGACAACTTGGAACTTATTTGAAGACTTGTAAACACCTGCTTGTGTCTTTATGAATAATTTCAAATTCGGTACATTTGAACAACGTATTTGAAATTTCTGCGCATAAAAACGCAGATTACCTAATTGACGTATATGGGTCGCGTAAACCATTTAATAAACTCCGTGGAAGCTCTAGTCAAGAAAAGCAGGATGGATGAATCTAAAAGCAATTAAAAGCATAAGAAACTAGCGGAAGTGAGGCAGTTGCCAGAAACAAGTATGAAGCTTTTTTCAACGACAAAAAGTTATACAATGGAATTTTGTTAATATGGTTTCTTTTATCGCTTATCATCCGATAAACCTGCAAATTTGCAGTTTCATTTTCTTGAAATGATTTTCAGGAAATATCTCATTTGGCAACATAATTTTCTTTTCTTGATTTTTTTTACTCTATTTATTACCAAAAAACTACAAAAAAACTTGCCAAACTGAAAATGGGCCAACCAAAAACATTGTCAGTTATTTATCAGTTATTAATGAGGTTTAATGATAAAAAGGAGCAAAAATGAAGCGAAACTAGAAGTTTGCAAAAAGTTCACAAATGCAGCGTTTAAAAATGACAACCTGTCGAAGCCCAAAAAACCGAATTATCTTGCTTAAAAAATTTGTAAAAGTTCAATTATGTCAGTCTTAAGTTCAGTCTTTGTGATGAACAAAAAATGGGGGCAGAAGTGAAGTTTTAAAAGCAAACAAGTTTTAGCAGACAAAGCTGCGAATAAAACTAAAAAATTCACAAATTTTTGTGAAAAGTTATAGAGCCACAAATATTATTTGTTGTCAAATGTTCAATCGAAACATAAGCTTAAATGCTATTTAATTAGAAAATCCTGGTTCATAAACGATCATTGTAATCAGTTCAACCCATGCAATCACCCATGCAATCACACTCGTTTCCTTCTGGGAAAAATTTTTTGAGGTAAAAACTTCCTGTTCTGGGCAATCACATTTCACCCGCCACTGAGTTACAGCTAGTATGATAATGCCTTAAATTTTGAGCTCCCCACTCATTAGGTGAGTCAAAAACTTATCAACATAGATTTTCACCGCTCATGAATGACACACTATTCAAGGCCGACTCGCCTCTTAACTTCTGCAATAAGGATTCATAGATTTGCTCCCGTTTCATATGTGTCTATAATCTCGCATCCCTTGCAAGGAGCATGGTTGCAGACTCCAGAATTGCTGTAACAGAGACTGGTTGAGATAACCTACTGAAGGCTACCGACAACCCCGCTGGCTGCAAATTTCTGTTATCAGCCAGAGTAGCGATTCGTTTGAGTGTCTTACGAACTGTCTCTGAAAATCCTCCAAACGTTTCAAAAGCCAGAGGAATGAATTGAATTCCGAATTCACTACAATTCTGGGCGTACTGTTCGTACTTCCTGTCTTCAGCAGCTGACAGTGCGAAACTACTCCTCTCCGACGCATTTACAATGAGGCTTGACTGCAAGGGAGAAGTGACGGTAACGTCTAAAGCTGCTGGTTGACCTGCATTCCATACAGGTAAGAAAATATCGCTCGGTCTGGAGTTATTGTCGGGTAGTAAACTTTTCTGTTCACAGATGGGAGACAAAAGAGCTCTAGAGCAAGCTGATATAATTTTGTCTCGTATACGATCATGACGAGAGATCATATCACCGCGACCATGGTATGACACCACATGGTCGTCCATTACATCTACAGTCCCAGATTTACAAAAGGGAGATTTTTCTCGTTCTCATACAGTTTTACACCCAGGCGATATTTGAGAGCAACACGGAGATCATTGAAAGATAGGTGTAATTCCAGAGCTGGAATGGGGGCTGCGGATAACCAGGCACCAGACTGCGGTAGAGAAAGAGATTGTAAACGAGCTTTTTCTCTTATGGAACTTTGTTTTCCTATCAAGTTGTCGAAGGCTGAGTTATCAAGTTCTTCCTGAATTTTTCTTTGAGAAGGACATGTCATCGTAATTAATGCTTAAATGCACCATTAAAACACATGTATGAGCCTTAAAAAGAGTTGTAAATATGAGAGATGTATAAAGAAAATCAATAATTTCCGTAATTTTGTTCAAAAAGGTCTACACTTTAAAAGTAGTTTGAGAGAGTTTTTGGTTCTGTAATTGGTAATTTTTCAGTGTTAATAAATTACCACCAGAGTTTTGACAACTCAGGGATGTTAAATTTGAAGTAGATAAAATGTTATGATCTTTAAAAAAGATGCCCCCCTAATGTTATCCATTTTTTTTTGTAAAAAATAAAGCAACACCTATAAAAGCCTCGCTATTGCGTGATGCGGTAATTAACAACACAAAGTTTTCATTAATAAAATCTATAATTGGTCGAAAATTTTGGTAAAGTGAAAAAAAGTTTACGATAATTACTTCAAAATTTTTTTACTTGTTTCATCTGGATAACACCTAGAAAAAAATGAAATTAAAATATTCAGTTTCAAATTAAAATTTTACGCTTAAATGGCTTTCTAATGGTGCTACTTATGTCTTTCAACGTGGTCAGGACAATATTCAACACCTTATATTGCGTGGAGGACAACAAGTGTGACCGGCGCAGGCCAAACTTCAAGTAAATACGTCTCACATACGCAATTGATGCTGCCAATAGAGGCATCAAGACCTCTGAGTATCAATGGGAAAAATTGTGAAATTGACTTTTCTGTTCACCAATTCAAGAAAGAGCAAAGTAGTAAATTTGAGTCTCTTCTTAGATAAGTCTTTGAGATTGTCAGCAGCGATATAGACGTTCTGTAGGAAGCTTTTCGATATTGTTTCAAGGGAACTGAAAGATGTTGTCATGTCATATTGTGGCAACGAGTCTTCATGATACTTTTTAATAAACATTTTTTGACCAACTGGGAGAAGCAAGAAAGGGAAGATTGTCTAAACATCAAAACGCTTGTCTTCAAATCATTGAAGACTCAAATGGTGCTTTGAACACCTTCTGTGGCCTTACAAATCAATTTTTTTATAGTGACTAATTTTGAATTCATTGCCGTAGCTTATTAAAGAGACGCAAAAATATTTTTCAAAGGTTCTAATTAACCAAACAATTTGCGAAGTTAATCAATTACTGAACTTTAAAATAGTTTTGATCCGCTTAATTTTGATTTGAATGACATCAGAAATTATATGGTCAAAAATACTAGATCACCGTAAACATCTAGATTGAGCCCCAAATTAAAGTTTTACTGCTCATGAACAATTACTATGGAGAACCATGAGCGGAATAAAGTTATGTTAAAGAAAAGAAATTAAGTTCGTGGAAAACATGCAAACATTCTTTTGATCCCGGGTTGACCACCATAGATAAATCTTGGCAACCATATCCAAGCCATATATGGTGACCAAGAAAACTTGGCAACCATATACCTGCCCATACGAAATTTCAAACGTAGGCTGAAGAAGCGTGAAATAAGTGCCTGTGACATATTTTAGTGGTGAAAAGTCTCTGTTGAAACTTTGAAAAAAGTTCAAGTTCATGGTTTCTTGGCAACCATATATATGACCATAAACGTTCATGGTGCCATGGATGACCATATATGGTCAAATTCAAATCGTTCAAATGCGAATTTTTAGCAGATATCGGAAAAGATCTGTTCTCCAAAAAAGTGTTTGGAGACGTATTGCAGAAAACTTGTTGTTTATTTTTTTCATCTTGTGTCAGGGCATCCCTTTCATAAATTTTTTAGATAACTGCTCGACCCATATAAACCGTTTTAAGTTGAACAATCAGTTAATTCCTGCCTGCTGTTTGACTGATGGGGTCTCTGGAAACTTTCATATAAACAATCAGTATCTCACAAAGTCAATACAGATTTATTCAGCTCAATCGTAAACAAAGGTAACATAATTAGGACCTGGTTCGCAAATACTATGAACTTGAATTAATTTTGCTATCAGAATTTATTGTATAATTTGAAGAACTTACCCTTTTATCCTTTATCATAACAAATAGGCAAAACTTTCAGAAGTTTTCTGAACTTTTTTTCCAAAGATGATGGGCGTTTTTGTTGCAGTTTGCATTTTGCTGATGGTTCTCGGTTGCAATACTGAGTCGGTCAATCCCTTGGCACTTCGCTCGAGTTAGTAAAACAATTAACTTGCTTACAACTTATGTAAAGACCAATTAAGCGATACGAGTTTTATTTTAAGTTGAATAAGTGATATGAATGAAAAGTTTAGCTCTTCGAAAGGATGAACATACAGAGTTATCCTTATACCTTTTTAAGCATGGTAATATTTTGGTTACGGAAAGCAAAATTGTCAATAAACAATAGGAAGTGTTACAGAACGTCAAACTCTGGCCAAAAAGCGTACCTATCTGAACTCTAAACAAGTAACGAGAATTTTTCTCAACTGAAGGGATAAACAGATTACCCGTACTATAACCCAACCAAAATGTACCCTAATCAAAAAATGCCACTGTCCAGGTTGAGGCGCAACACTTTTTTGAGCTCAAAGTTTGAGGTGATCAAACAAACAGTTCTTTTAACTGCAAGAGAGCGCGCTTTTAATTTTAGATAATTAGATCAGAAGTTTCAAACATCGACTTAATAGCATTTCTAGTGCAGCCGTTGAGAAAATTGCTCAGAACTTCTCAGACTTTCAGAACTTCTCAGAATTTTTTCTCAGATGTTAAGATTTATTGTTGCTATTTGTTTTTTCTTGATCATTCGCGATCGCAGTTCATTCAATTCGATTATATATCGGCCAAATTAGTAAACATTTAATTGCTTGTAACCGTAAAAAAGGCCTGCTGACTAAAAACGAGTTAAATTTTTTATTTGAAATAGTTCATACATTTGTATTAATTAGCTCTTCAACAAGTCAAAATGCACAGATTCGACCGTTGGGCTGACTTAAGTTACGTGGTTGTAAAAGTTATCGTTATCAATCATATTTAAACCAGCTCTTAAGGGAGATTTTTTTACGATACTCGGATCGAGACGTCAGCGCCATTCAGCGCAATATTTTGCAAAAAGAAATGTTGACTACGTTGACATTATCTAAGAAATGTGCTGAACCAGCTGAAGTTTTAAAAAAAATCAACTCAAAATCTTGGCATAATAGTACGTTGAAATGAGCATTTCCTACAAAACGGTCTATTAATTAAAAATTTAATTGAGCTGAATTTCAGGAATCAATGTCAAATGTGATTGAATGATGGCTAAATTACCAGTGTCGGGTTCGAGACGTAAATCATTTCATTTTTTGCAATGTTTCAGTGCATATCAGCGCATTAAAGTTTAAGATATTTAAGTATTAAAAAAATTTTAATGCATTTCACCGCACTTTCTGGCATAATAATCAAAAAAATTCCTTCACCTGGGTACGATCCTCTAAATTAGGACATAAAAACAATCTTGTCCTCCGTGTGGTGATTAAACCCACAATTAGCTTTTCAATTTAATGTAGTCGCATATCTAAGCTAAATTACTACTTATCCAAGTGTTGAGGTTTCATGTACTTTTCGAGCAAATGTTGAAGAAGTTGATAGGGCTTGCTGGACGTCAACGGAGGCTCACTTTTTAAAAGGAGGTTTAAAAAACATTAATCGAGGTGCAATAAGCGTAAGCATAGTTACCTGGTTAAGTGAAGAAAATACCTCAAATTGGAAAGAATATTGACATCGTCCGTACAATATCGTGCCCAAAAGATCTGAAAACTTTGGTGTCAGAGCTAAGACACCAGACCTTGTTGCACTCGGCCTCAAGCAATAAAGTTTTCACTATAACTGAGAGCAATTAGACAACCGAAACCAAGTTTGAAATTCGACTTGAACAAGCTCACTTCTGACTAATTTATTGAGAAAACATGCAACAAGTTTCGACAGCGATCAATTATTAGATTTTAAAGTTCTTTTTACATTTGTAGCATTTCAAATTTCTTAACGATTTACCTCTTTCTATTAACCTTCCGAAGATATCATGGAAGATGCTCTCCAAAAAAAAATTGTGACCTATCTCGGATAAGAATAAAGATCTGCGACGATGATCTGGGAAACGCAAGTTAATATAAAAATAGCAAAATTCGCTTTAAAAAAAATTCGTTGAACAAAAATAGGGATTGCAGTTTAAAAGTGGATGCTTAAAATTATTTTCTGTGTCTGAACCGAGGAGAAGTAAGAGGTCTGTTGCACACGATGCACAAATAACTCTTCTTACAACATCCTTTCAATCTGACAAACTGCCTCCTGCACGTTCGAAACGACTATCTCTTTGTTCCCTTAAATTGCTACAGACCAAATCTTGTGCCAACCGAATACTTTCGATGTGCAGAGGGAGGCGCTACAGAAGATATGTACCGCTATACCTTCAACCTCCTCTACCGCGATTAGATCAAAGACATACTCGCGAAAAGAGAGCCACCACAAGAGGAGAAGGACATCAAATCACCATTTTGCAAACTAACCGCGTTGCAACTTGGACTTATATCCCCGAGCTCTGACTGCATGTCTACACCGCGACCAGGAATTCGTCGAAGTCTTCCGTCATCCACATAAACGCGCCCCGGATTTTGAATTCGAGCATTGTTAGTGGGCCACAGTCCTAGAGACCCCCACTGTTCTTATCATCGAGATACTGGCCAATCAGGTTTTTCTGAACAAAAACTTGAAAACCTTTCTATCTGTCTATGTTTTTAATTTAATTATTTTACTTTACTTCACTAATTTTGTTCATCATTCCAACATAACCCTTCACTGTAATTGATGAATTCGGAACAAATCTCTTTCTTTTCTTTTCTCTGCTCGGAACAAAGAGGGAATTAAATCTACAATTAAGTTTTAAAAATGTTAAGTAGCTCACAGTAGCTAAGTTGGATACTAAGCAGAAGGTAAGCTGGTAAATTCGATCGAAAAAAAGCCGTACCAAAAATAAATTAATTTAAATAACTTTATACTACCGACAGAGACTAACAGACTACAACTCTCCTCCCAGCTGGGACCAAATTAGCACTACAGGATAGTGAGAGTCAGCTGAACACTTACCAAACAGGATCGACGTCACTGACCAGAAATCTTTGTCACTTGCATCTTCACTGGCTCATCAATAGACAGGATCCGGACCCCTTACTGAGGACTCTAATCACTCACTTCACTCGACAGGGATCAACACATTCAACATATTGTCAACCCCGGATGGATGTAGCAGACGAAAACATAGAGTGACCTATCCACCAATTACGGACTGAGAATTCTCTATTCCCTTTTATATAGCGCTTGCAGGCCTGACTCTAGTCAGTCTAATAGATAGTTGCACTTTATGTATATCATGGACTTCATATGTTATTGCTACCGTTATAAATGAAGTTTGTCTTCAGTGTTTTATAGAGTCGGCTAATCAGAGAGAACAGGGCAAGCCTACTTCGCGCGCAGAAATATGTAGCCCTAACTCTATGCCCCTAAGGCTGTAAAAGGTACCCAACTAGGGTCTGCCTTAATGCTTTTACTACAAGGATGATTTTGCAAGATAGCATTGTGATATCGATGGGGTTATTTCAAATTTGCACTTTTTTGTTTTCGGAACCAATTGACGGGAGGCAATAGAAGAGCCAAGTAGTTGTTTCTTGGCTTATTTAGATTGTACAATTTATCTTTCATGTAAACTTTTTTCAATCAGCTTCCTAAGATTGTTGGTTATGAAATCCAGCTGATGAGTTTTTAACTGCTCCATATATTCCTAACCTAGTACCACTTTTTTCGATTAAAAATCCAATGTTTACGTAAAAAGCGTGTAGTGTTTTTTACAGAGAAAATGAAAACAATTTGTGTTCATTTGTCCATTTTTCACAGTAGAGATCAAGTTGTCAGGGCCATTATCAAATTGAGCTAAGTAGTGTCTGTCATTGGTTACAAATTGCAAACAATCTACCCAGTAATTAAATCTTAACTAATTGTTTAACCAGGACCTGTACACTATTGTTGACCGGGGTCTACACCATGTAAAATCCAGGCAGGTGTACCGAGGTTGAAAATGTGGGATTTAGTCCAGACAAAAGGGGAATTTCCATTCGGATCCGCAGCTTGCCGGATAAGGCTTTGTTGACCTGTTTGGATTAGGGCATTACCTCTAATAACTGGTTTATTAATTCTAACTGTAACTACGGGTTTTTAAATCTATAACTAACTGTTCATAATAAACCACTGGAAAATAAACAAGGAACTATACCTCCTTTAGTATGTTCAAAACAACAAATTCGTCAGAACATACATGGCATATATAAACAATTTGTTTGTTTTGTGCTGGAAAATTCACCTTTGGTTTATCAGAACAAAAAGCTTTTGCAGTATAGATTTGAAGGTTCAATTTTGAATTCTGTGCTTTCTAAAGGAACGCTCTCTTTTTAATTGTCGAACGCTAGAATTTATTTCTGCGTAATTAAAGCGTTTTTAATCCCATAAGAATTTCAAACTGATTATTTTCGATTTCATTTCAGCTCAAAATTGATTCCCGAAAGAGCGGCCAAATTTGAAAACAAAACAAAATGCGAATTATTTGTTCAATTCTTGAATTATGTCTTGAATAATTGCAATTCTCGCTTAATTGTGAGCATTATGAAAATGTTTGAGCCTTTTGGAGATAAAATGAAGTTTGTATTTGATGTTTTGCCCATGATTAAATTGTCAATTTTGTTGTTTCTTTTGACTAAATTAATCATCTGCAACGGGGAGAATTTTGGTTATTATTCTCCTCATGATAACGATGAGGGTGGAAATGGCGATGTTGACGGTGGAGGGAAAATGTACCTGTACACCCCAACCAATTGTAAGTCAACTTCCAATCAATTTTCAACCTGCAAAATTTGCCCAAAATTTAAATAGCTCTCCTCTCCAAACCAACCAAGTTAATCAGACAATGTATAACAGTATAACCAATATACTTAAACATACACAGCGTGTACCGTTAAAGCGGTTTGAAAACGCAATTTCAAAATTTGTTTTTAATTTTGATTAATTAAATATTTACAAAACTGAGACATAATTAAACACAGCACTCTATTTCGATTGCTACGAACTATTCTTGACAAATCTGTTTGTGTAGTTTTAGTTTTTTTGAAGTAGTTAGTTAGGGAAACTAAAATGTATATTTCGTTACTTGTCTTTTTTCTGTCAATTTTATTATATCTGAGCTACGCTATAAATCCTCTGCCGGCCCAAACTGGTAAGTTCATACATTTTAAGACTTTTTTTGGGTGTGTGTAAGTGTATATATATATATATATATATATATATATATATATATATATATATATATATATATATATATATATATATATATATATATATATGTGTGTGTGTGTGTGTGTGTGTGTAGTGTAAGTGTGTGGTACGGGGGTGGAGGGCAGGAGGGGGCAGAAATATGTTAGTCGATGTGTCTTTTGTTCTATCAATTATGAAGAATTAAAATATCTCATCTTATATGTGAAGACCCAATTGAAATTCCCTTTCTCATCAAAACATTCTCTGGACAAGTTCTTGAACTGATTGAAATCCATCATTGACCAGAACTGCTGGAACAAAAGACAATTTAATATATTTTACAGAAAAATTAATATGTCATGTAGGTATATTTACGGGCTACGGGTGATATCATAATCGAACCATCCAATGTATATTAATGGAGCGTCCGTTTCAGGCAATTAAAAAGTTTGTAACCTGCTCGTTAACTTAGACCGTTTTGATATAATTTCTACAGTAATGTTCACGGCAAGGTTTCTGGGTCTTTCCTGTTTGGTTGTCAGATCTTGTTGTTGATAGAAAAACCCACATATCTGACAGACATCACTGGGACTTGAAGCACAATTCATTCTGAATTTGTGCATAATTGAAGCACAATTCATTTAGGATTGTGCATAAGTCTTTTTGAATTTCTCTTTGAGTTCAAACATCATATTTGATAATTTTCATCCTAGATATGCATGAACAAAATGACTTAATTGCTAAGTTTAACGGTATAGCCTTGAGTTCAATATTCTACTCACTATTCTTGTTTCAAGTAATATTTTAGCAGCTTTGTCATCATAGAATCAGTTTTTAAAAACTCATATATACAAAGATAATCTGTACATATGAAAATGAAAAAAATAAAGGAAATTTGAACACGGATTCAATAGCTCTGTTATGCATAAAACGAAAGTACCCAGATTGAGGTCCCAGACCCCGACGGAATCAACTATGTTCAGACCGAAGATGAATGTACCAGGGTGTGCGTACGAGCGTTGTGCGTACAAAATTACATTGTCTGGATCTGGAAACATTGAAATACGCAGGAAAATATGAAAATGGAAGCACGAAAGTTTGGATATCACCGCACAAAAGTCAACATGAACGCCGAAAGTCTGGACATGAACACATATGAATCTGGACATGAGCTCACTAATTTTTTCAGCCCTGTTAAAAAGCCTAATATATATCAGATGACATATTGCACTCTTACTCCAGAGTACACACTGAAGTGGCAGGCTTTAATACGGAGATCTGAAACTCACTTCAAATAATAATTAGCAAACTGTCGAGTGCGAAAAAGACTGCACTCAGTCTTTTGCGTTGTGTTTAAGAATTTTACTTCTTGTGTCATAAAAAGCAGCTGCAGTTGAAAAAGAACAAGTATATCATATTTAGTCAAAAAACATTTTGCAACGCTTATCTTAAGCCTAGACAAAGTTTTGTAAAACTCTACTAACCAGTTAATGATTTTGAGGATGTCCATACGAAATGAACAACTTATGGTAATTTCAACTATATAAGTTGTGTTATTGTTGCTTGTCTGACTTTGAACGCGTGAATGTTTGGACATCAACAACGAAAGTTTGAACATGAACGCAGAAAACGTTGGTAAACGCACGGAAGTCTGGTGAACGCACAAAAATCTGGACATAAGACCTTTCCGTCTGCGATGGTCTGAACAAAGATACTTTCCGTCTGAGACGGTCTGTACTTGCCAGTTTCTGTCTGGCACCTCAACTTACGTATACTTAATTTGGCCGACAGCAGCTTCCACAGCTTTCCATAGGAAAATGCGTATTCATTCGAAGTTAATGTTCCCAATTATGTGTGACCACGGCGTCTAAAACAATTCGTTTTCGGCAAAAAAATTTTTTTCAAAATTTTTTTTCTGGTACTATGAGTACCAAAATTATTTGTTAATGGCAAAATTTCTTCTTTATTTAAATCAAGTATGCTAAATTTACAAATTTGAATTATGTGAAAAAACAAACAATAAAAGTTACGACAAATGAAATGAAAAAGATTGATCATTGTGCAGTGCTTCAATATTTTAGTTCATCACTGTTTTTGACAAAATTCTTCAGTCTTCAGTCAATAATCCTCGCCTGTGATGTGTTGAGCTAGCCGGTGCGTTTGAATAGATTGGAACTCAAATGCGTTTCCCTCAACTGGAAAAAAATGTTAAGAGAATAAAGGCTGATTGAATAACTAAACCATAGATAATGAAAATGATCAACCGCCGAAAAAATTCCGAGCTCTAGAAATATATCTCTCCTCTATTTTGTATAAACCAAATAGCAAAAATTGTCCGTCTTTTCACAATCACATTTGAACCCATTAAATAAGAGCGTACACTCAATTGATTTGATTATTTAATTTTTTGTCTGAGTTTCTACATTTTTAAAAGAGTGGAGTGGTTGATTCAGTGGCCTCATTCCATTAAAGAAATATCTTTTCAGTATAGATTAATTTAGTTTTGGTTTTTATCAAAAAACAGTCGAACCTAAGATCTCATTCAACGTATGAATTGTTTTGAAACTTTTTGAACAACCTTTTAGCTAACTTTTTGTTTCCATTTAGAGTGTTTTTGTTTTGTTTGTTTTGGTGTCAATAGTTGAAAGCGCTTGGTCGAAAAAACAAAGTAGCTAAAAAAAATTAAAACATACTTTAATTTAAACTTCGTCTGTGATTTGTAGATTTTGTATTTTATTACTTTCGCTCATTTTATATCAGTAAAGTCTGTCTGTTAAAATGACTGCGTGATATCATTTTCATCATTCAAGGCGTGATCAACATTCGAGTGATCAATCAGGGTTTAATTTATCGAGATGCCAAAAATCACCCGAATTTTCAATTTCTCGACTAATGTATAGATTATCACGTGCAATAATATGCAAATCAATTTAATATTAAAAAAGTGCGTCAGATAATTTTGCTTATCAAGTTCTACAAAGCTTATTGAAAGGAATCCTATGCTGCCATAGATCCTATTGATGTACTTTTTATTAATGTTTATTTCAAAAACCATTTTTTCATTACTTGATCTGATATGACCCTTAAAATTTTCCATTAATTTTTTGAAATTGACAGAAAAATTGGTTTAAGAAGACATAGTCGCAGTCAGTTCTAAGTTTAGTTGATTTTCAGAAAATTTTATTGCAACCAGACTTGTACCTGCAAATCACCATGGTACTCACGCAAAAGAGTCTTTGTTGTTTGTATGTTCCCTTGAACCCACAAATTTGTGTCCTCAAAAATCCGTCATCGCCAATTCCCACAATCGGATAGAAGAAAAAAGAAGATTGCCCCTCACTCATTGGGTGCCAAAAAATTTCTCGCACAGCATTAACTGGGCAAATAACATTTGGGTGAGCAAAGACTATGAATATACCAATGTGGAGCTG
Source organism: Convolutriloba macropyga (assembly GCF_964194025.1). Lineage (NCBI taxonomy): Eukaryota > Metazoa > Xenacoelomorpha > Acoela > Convolutidae > Convolutriloba > Convolutriloba macropyga. Next base: position 26,579,280 of record NC_134480.1, on the reverse strand, counting down.
AGGGTGTTGTCACATGAACGAATCTCACATTAGGGGTTTCTAACGACCAACATTGTGGCTGAACCTGTCATTAAGGTCACTGAAACTCCTTGGGATAACCAATTGTAGGAAATTGATAAGCCAAGCCTGTTGACAGGTTTAGTTATCGTGAATAACCGGTATACGTTTCAAAATTTTTTGAATCAACTCTGCGCAGCATCTGAATGGTTCAAACACGAGTGTTTCAAAATGGATACCTGTTTCAGCATAAATTTGAGCATAAGGTTGATGTTCCCTTGGCAGATAAAAAAACAACTGCTCGCGGCAGCTGAGCTTCAGTGGGGAAGTTATAGCTACATCTGAACAGCTGTGCAGGAATGTGTTCAATGACGGGTGCTAAATTGCTGAAACAACCCTTTCTGTCTAATTTTTTAAAAATGAGCATTTCTTTCAATTGTTTCAAGACAAATGGAATCAAATATTGTTTTTATTCAGAGGTGCGATCAAAAAGGGGTCCCAATCCTGTTTAAATGAGTTACAGTGAAAGAATTTTGTATGATCTGAGTAAAGCTCATGTTTTCTATGACTTCAAAAAAGACATTTTTTTAAAATTTTTTCATTAATTTTTGAGTTTTAACAAAAATTGTTATTTAATTTAGTTTTTTGGTTGGCTATAGTTACTCCAGAGTTTAGTTCTTTTTAATAAACTATTAGTAATTTTTTCTATCGCTTTCAATTGATAACTATTTGTTTTCGCTGAAGAAAACTCTATTGTTATCCTAAGCTTCATCAGTTACCTTTATACTGAATTTTTTCGTCAAATTAGCTGAATCACTAAGATATTTAACAATTACATGAATAAGTGATAGAGCGACAGGTTCTTCGTTAGTTTTAGTTTTATCGTGAACTTTTTTCCTAAAATTTCGATAGTAATGCGGCGCTGTCCATTTTATTTCTTAAGTTAATTATGAAGCAAATTGATTTCAAGTCAAACTCACTTATTAAGAAGCAAAATATGTGTAACTGAAGCAACTTTATTTTTCAGAACAAATTATGTCGGTTATTTTGGCTTTAGCTCTGAGTTTGCTTCGAAATGATTTTGAAATTTTGAGTTCTGCCTGTATTCGTTGTTTTTCTTGTATGATTTTGACTGAGGCATGAAAATGACGAGTCGAATTGACATCCTAAGCAGCTACAGGCTAGTGTAGTTTTTTTCAGTTGAAACGAAGTTTTTGGTTGATGTGACTTGAATAGAATGGAATTCAATTGCGTTGCCCTCAACTGGAAGAAATTGTTAAGAGAATTAAGGCTGATTGATTAGCAAAATCATTGATAATGAAAATGATCAACGGCCGAAAAACTGTTGAGCTATTATATCTGTTAAGCTCTTATATATCTCTCCTGTTTTTTGTATAAACGAAATGGCAAATATTGTCCGTTTTTTCACAACCCCTTTTGAACCCATTAAATAAGAGCGTTCACTCAATTGATTTATTATTTAATTTTTTGTCAGGAAATTTCTCTACTGAGTTTCTACATTTTTAAAAGAGTGGAGTGGTTGATTCAGGGGCCTCAATACATTAAAGAATTATCTTTTCAGTATAAATTAATTTACTTTTGGTTTTTATCAAAAAAACAGTCCAATTTAAGATCTCATTCAACGTGTGAATTGTTTTGAAACTTTTTGAACAACCTTTTGGCTAACTTTTTGATTCCATTTAGAGTATTTTTGTTTTGGTGTCAATAGTTGAAAGCGCTTGGTTGAAAAAACAAAGTAGCTAAAAGATATTAAAAAATATTTTAATTTAAACTTCGTCTGTGATTTGTAGATTTTGTATTATATGATTTTGGCTCATTTTATATCAATAAACTCTGCGTAAAATCATTTTCATTATTCAAGGTGTGATCAACATTCGAGTGTTTAACTCAGGGTTTTATTTATTGAGATGCTGAAAATGTCAATTGCTCGACTAATTTAGATTATCACGTGCAATTATATGCAAATTAATTTAAGATTAAAAAAGTCCGTCTGAAAATTTTGTTTATTAAGTTCGACAAAAGTTATTGACAGGAACCCTATCTTGCCATAGATTCTATTGATGTACTTTTTTAAAAAGTTTATTTCAAAAATCTTTTGTCATCATGACCCTAAATATGACCCTTAAAACTTTTAAGTTTTTTTTTGAAATTGACAAAAAAATTGGTTGGAGAACACATGGTCGCAGTCAGCTCTAAGTTTAGTTGATTTTCAGAAAATTTTATTGCGACCAAACTTGTACCTGCAAATCACCATGTTACTCACGCAAAAGAGTCTTTGTTGTTTGTTCCCTTGAACCCACAAATATGGGTCCTTAAAATTCCGTCATCGCCAATTCACACAATCGGGTAAAAAAAGAAGATTGACCCTCACTCATTGGTTGCCAAAATATTTCTCGCACAGCATCAACTGGGCAACTAACAATTGGGTGAGCAAAGACTATGAATTAAACATTGTGGAGCTGAGGGTGTTATCGCATGAACGAATCACATAATAGGGGTTTCTAACGATCAACATTGTGACTGAACCTGTCATTAAGGTCACTGAAACTCCTACTCCTTGAAATAACCCATTGTAGGAAATTGATAAGCCATGCCTGTTGACAGTTTTCGTTATCGGCAATCATCGGTATGCGTTTCAAAATTTTTGAACCAACTCTGCGCAACCCCTGAATGGTTCAAGAGCGAGTGTTACAAAATGGATACCTGTTTCAGCATAATTTTGAGCACAAAATTGATGTTTCCTTTCTGCAACATTTGGCCGATCAAAAACGCCTGGACGCCGCAGCTGGGCTTCAATGAGGAAGTTGTAGCTACATCTGACAAGCTGTGCAAGAATGTCTTCCATGACGGGTGCTGAAACAACCCTTTCTGGCCAATTTTTTGAAAATGAGCATTTCCTTCAATTGTTTAAAGACAAATGGAATCAAATATTGTTTTAATTAAGAGGTTCGATCAAAGAAAGGTCCCAATCTTGTTTAAATAAGGGGCAGTGAAAGAATTTTGTATGATCTGAGTAAAGCTCATGTTTTCTATGACTGCAACAAAGACTTTTTTTAAAATTTTTTAATTAATTTTTGAGTTTCAACAAAATTTTTATTTTATGTAGCTTTTTGGTTGGCTACAGTCTAGTTCTTTTTAATTAAGTGTTAGTTATTTTTTCTATCGCTATCAATTGATAACTAATTGTTTTTGCTTAAGAAAATTCGATAGTTATCAATAGTTTCATCAGTTTCCTTTATACTGAATTTATTCGTCAAATTAGCTGTTTCACTAACATTTTTAACAATTAAATGAATAAGTGGTAGAGCGACAAGTTCTACGTTAGTTTTAGTCTTATCGTGGAACTTTTATTCCTAAAACTATTTCTATAGTAATGGGGGGCTGTCCATTTTTTCCAAGTTAATTATAGACCAAATTAATTTCAAGTCAAATTCTTTTATTAAGGAGCAAAATTTGTTTAACTGAAGCAATTTTTATATAAGAAAATATTATGGCGGTTATTTTGGCTTTAGCTCTGAGTTTGCTTCAAATTGATACTGAAATTTTGAGTTCTGCCTGTATTCATTGTTTTTCTTGTATGATTTTGACTGAGTCATAAAAAATGACGAGTCCAATTGACATCCTAAGCAGCTACAGTTTAGTGTACTTTTTTCAGTTAAAAAGAAGTTTTTGGTTGATGTGACTCGGCAAAATCTTTGTTTCCAAAAAGTCATTTTTTTTTAGTTTTGTCACTTTCTATCTTAATTCTGTACCCAGTAACGTAGTCTCAGCTATAAATGACTTTACATCATCTTTCAAGTTAATCATTTTCTAATGTTTTACGACTGTTTTATGTTTCAAATAATTGTTGTTTGGGTTTGATTCCAAAAGTTTTCATTTTTTTTGTTTTTGGACATTGTCCACATTTAACTTTTGATGTTTTTTCTGATTTCCACATAAATGACACAATAATGAGAAATTTATATCACATCCGTGTTCTTGATTCTTTTGTTGAACTAGAATGACAATATGGCTTATGACAGGTCTCTATGATTTTCTATGGAGGTATTAATGAGACAATTTGTAGATTTCATTTGATAGCTCATGGTTTTGTCATGACTTTGAAATTAAATGTTCTGAGAAAGTATAAAAGAATTTTGTCAATTTACCATTTTTGTTTTTGTCTACCTTATAATTATTCTCAATAGAAACAAATCTAGTATGTTTTCTCGTGAAATACAAGGTAATTTGTTTAGATAAGATTTTAAATAACGCTACTTTAAAATTGTAATTGAGCTTTTTTTCTGAACAAAGATGGACAGTCATTGAGCTTTGGTTGTAATTTTTGCTTGTTATTTTAATTTAATTTGTTGTTTTTTTGTCTCTGAGCCCTGTTAATGGCAGGTATCAACTTCCCTCTAGTGGGCAACATTTGTTTTTGTTTGAGTTTAATGCAAATTTTCAAATGAATTTTCCAATTATTTTTGTACAATATATTAGGTTTTGAAATTGTTCTATCTCTTTCTCGTTTGGTAGGCAATTATGTCTAACAGGTGGTTGAATGGGGTCGGAACATTAGCGGGCCTCTTTGTTGTAACCGTTTATCACAGACGAAATATTAAACTCATTCTCACATGATTTTATCAATGTTTTGCAAAATCTTTATTGATGAAATTGCATGTAAATCTAAATTATTCGATCCTCTAACCTTAAACATTGGCAAATCTGATCCCTTCGATTTATAAGAGGGTTTATTTTGCTGTGAACTGTCTGTTTGGTTTCCTAATAGATTAGATTCTAAAATTGTACATGAATTGATGCTTGTGTTTTTGGCCATTCTGAAAAGTTTGTTTTTGCTCCCTTTGAAGGGATTGTTTGATTATAATTTTTGCCACTACTGGAAACAGACTTATGAAAACTTATTTCTGGATCCGCCTATTGCAGAAATTAACTAAGCCTATTTAAAACAATTTTTTATAGTATTTCGAGCGTTTCCAAAGGATATATATAACATCTATGAATCGTTCTCAACCGACTGTCGGGGATAAATAATCTTTAAGGTCATCGTTGTCCTAGGAAAAAGTAAAAAAGTAAATATGGTTAATCAATTGGCAACTACAAGATTAAAAACCGTTGTTTTAAATACTAGAGGCTCAGTTAACCATAAAAGCACTTTTTTGGTCTAGTGAACCAGTTTGATGCTTTTTAGATTAGCTTGAGCTAATTGGTTTGCTTGTGCACATCTCGTTTCTCTAACAAATGCTTGGAACATGCTCTCCAAGGCAAGGGAACCGCACAGTACCTGATGTATCGGAAGTTGCGAAAGATTTTTTGATACAAATTTAATGAAGACACAATTTAAACTAAAGCAGTCTTATTTTCTATTGCCTTTGCTATTATTGCAAAATTATCTTTTCGATGTTAAAATTTTTAAATTCTAAATTCATCAACTTGATTCCCGGACTCATAGCAAATCAGTACTGTAACATTATATTGCTACCTCATCATTTGCAGTCTATTCGCATAGATACTCTTTGTTCTGAAAATAAACTGATAATTCTTGGTTTTGATTCCCATGATGTTCATAGGAAAATTCTGCAAAAAATGTGAAAATTTCGAGAAAAAGTTTGAAATTTTGGTCGACGCACTTTTTGAGCGTGACAATGACGTACAATCATTGACCATCGTCAATTCAGAACAGTCTGACGTGAGCAGCACAGACTAGTTATTCATAGACCCACGATCTTCAGAGCCGCCGAAATCGTCGCATTGGGTCATTTATAACTATGAAGAACGAGCTATATCAATGCATGTGAAACCGTTGAAGCCGTTCAAGGGGTAATAAACTCACAACTAAACTTGATAAACTCCAAAATCGAACAAGTTGTTTTATAGCACTTTAGTTTTTTTTAAAAAAGCTTATTTTATGCATATTTATTGTCACCCTTTCTTAAATAATTGTTGTCGGACCTTTTCTCATTTTTTTAGTCTGAGAAAAATTGATTCAGAATATTCACAATATGTTTTTTTGGGCATTTTTTTGATTTTCTGATTGTATTAGCATTTTGTGCAAACTTTGTATCAAAAAATCTTGGTTTATTACGTAAGTTTTGTCATACAGCCTTAAATACATCTGCCCAAAACAAAAAAAATAAATCTAGCGTTCAGCCTCAGTTTTAACAAGAGTAGCTAATGAAGAAAACCTCAATAAATTCTTTTATTTGTCAGATATTGGCATTTAAGTAAAGGCAAAATACTTTCAAGAAATGTTTCATAAAATTAAACTCGCGAGTGTGATTATGTCAATGACTTAAACTGAACAAATTTGTTATGGTATGAGCGAGGTCTCAAAAATCAATGCTTCAGAAGCGAAAGATTTTTAAAATTAGAAACAGATTGAATTATGTTTTTTTGTGAGTTTTGAGAGCTAACAATTCGAGAATTTGATCTCATCGCCTTATCTAAAGTTTCAAATTGTTCACAAGAATAGACGTTTTTGCTCTTTTTGAAGGAATGTAAACTAACTTGCCTTACTAGCTTATTGGGTTAGATCAAGGGATCTAACCCAATTAGCTGGTTGTGGGGTTAAAGGCAAATGACATCTCTTTTCCTCTATTACTGCAAATCAATTTGACGTCTGCATAACTCTCCTTATTGGTGTTTCAATTTTTTTAAAAAATAGATGGAAAAATGGTTGCACCATAAAAGAAAACAGAATCAACATGCCGATATTGAATAGTTTTTTCGCGGATTACTCGTTTTCCAATTGTTTATTCATTTGTTTCTTCAAATTTTTCTGCATTATAGACCTTTATCTAACAGCAACCGCTTCGATTGGATGCACTTCTGAAATTAGTACCTTTTTTGAGAGGAACCCTTTCTGTATTCGGATCCTTTTTTCCGTCTATTCCAGCTATGTTGAGCGTAACACCAATGCGCCGTGGTCTTAACTTCTCTTGCACACTTTGATCGTTGAATGAAACCCGTGGTCCAATTTCGAGGAAAACATATGCTTATTACTGCACCGCTTTGTTTTGAGAGGGGAACTATCCGAAGATAGCACATAACTTCGTTATTCTAGTTAACTGTTGCTGCGCTTTTGTTGAATGCATTTAATACCTATAATTTACAATCTAATGATTCACATCCTTAACATAAGCTTCCTCACTACTGTATACGGTCATTAAAACTCAAGTTCTTGAATAAAGGACAATTCCAAATTTCATGGGTGCTATTAGCTAGTTCAAAATGACAATTCTGCATTTGCTTCGTTTCTTTAACATTTAGAATAACAACGAAGCTTGTTGGTTTCATGAATTGTTTGTCTCTGTCGTGTTTCTTCGTTGTTCTTGATGTTGCTCTCCCCCTGAAATATCTAATCATATGATGCAGAAGCGCGACTCATGATGGCCATTTTTCAATAAAAATTGAATCAATCTAGTCTTCATCTTTATCACCAACATAGAGCCACCACTTCTATTTGAGAACCTGAAACATTTTGTCTACTGCCATATAGATTGTCGAGCTTGAAGATCACCATTTTTTTGTATTTTTTTAACACGTTCACAACTTTGGAAACAATGTCTGAGAAATGGATCAGCCATGATGGCTCGTGAGGTTTTGTTAGACATGCCTTGCAAAGATTCTCCACTTCAGTGTCAATAATTCCATGAGGCCTTCTAATTTTGCTCTCTATAAAACTCAAAGAGACACAACAGAGCTGCCCACTTTACTTCAATCCAGATCTTGCTGACTTTGCCATGCTTGTCAAATGAGTTTTGAGATGGCTCATTTTCTCAAGTTTGGTTTTGGTCAATAATCAACTGAACAAATCATTGTAATAGACCGCTCCGGCATTTTCAGAGGATTTTAATCAAAGTCTTTCCAATTCAGCTGCGATTAGCGACTGCTGCAAATAACTTGGGTGTCAGAGAAGCGCTCGGAGGAAAGCGTTTCAGTTTTCAACGCTTGATGAACGATCGGGCGGATTTGGATATCGGGTGAAAAGACTAGGCCTGTTAATTTTAATTGCTCCATCTAAGCGAGCCTCTGATCTATATGGGGTTGGGTGGCTTCCAATTTCAAGGGTCCAATCTGAGATATCTATTGTTTTGGGATACAGTTGAAGGATGAGTTGTCCCGGGCATTGGTTGGCAAAATACAAACATCAGAATTCTTTAATCAGTTCTTTTCTGTTTGATCTCTGGCTCATGCTTTTGTTGTAGTAAATGATGCTTGGTTTCGAAGGTCTTCAATTGCATTTCTAGATCAAGCTTTCTTCGTTCAAACAGCGCATGTACTAGTTGCACTTTTGTTTTCATTTCAATATCGAAGTCATTCATGCCTGGGCTTTGCTGAAGAGCTTTCCGAAAATTTTTACGACTCCTGATCCTTGGCTTTTGTTCCGTTTTGTAACATTTGATCTTCAATTTTGTCCGTTGGGTTTTTGTTTTTATCTTGAGTTCTGCTCAATGCTTGATTTGCCTTAATTTGCTCTGCACGGCTGGTTGCTTACCGTTGCCTACAAACGCAAACCAATATATGTCCAATTCTCTCTTGCTTTTTTCCTAGACTCTCTTCATCTAGTCTCTTTTGCTTGTTTTAGATTCTGTTGCTTTTTTCAGCTGTTCTTCATTAAAATTAGCTTTTTAGGGAGCAAGCCAGTTTTGATGCTGTAAGTGTCTAAGAATTTTTTCCTCTAGGGGATGCACAAGAACTTGCTGGTAGAGAAACTTCTAGGTCGATCAGAGTCTTCAATTATTTTGTAGCCAATGCTTCCTTTATCTCAACTAATCTTGAAACTTGAATCTTTCTGTTACTTCTGATAGCTGTCGGCTGAAACTGTTCTCTATTCACTGATGAAAAGGTTGGCAGCGGTTTCGCTTTTCGCTGCTTTTTCGTTTCAACCGGGTTTGCTTTTGTATTTTTTAATTGAAATCCGCTTTTCAATTTGCTTAGCTGGTTTTGATTTGTTCGGTTTTTGATAACTGGCGCATTTTGGTCAGATTGAACAGCAGTTTGCCTTCCAGCTTCCAGGTGGGAGGACCAATTGTAACGGATGCTTTCTCTTTCAACGGTTTCAAAATGCATTAAAGTTCGGTTTGTGACTACTTACTAATTGTAGTTTTTCAATGTCAAAATGAACTCGTTTCACTACAGAGCACAAGGCAGTGGTTCTCTTTATGTATACCAGTTCTTTCCCGACGAAAACAAATGGAAGCAAAAAATATATGCAGAAATCTGTCTGGCGAAAGTATTCAATCTTAAATTTATATTGCAACTAGCTCTTTGTACTCACAATTCGAAAAGCTACAAGCTGGGGGTGTCAACAATTGAACTGCAACTCATTCAATGTTTAGACACAGGATACAGTACTAGACAATTTACTGCTCAAACAGCTTTCAAAACAAACAAGACATGTTAACAATTACTGCACAAGAATTGTGCTTCAATGCGCACTGCATATCAATTTAATACGACAAGTTTTTAGAGGTTTTTTTTTGAAAAATTGGTGGTTTTGCAATCCCTATTTATATACTGATATGTCCGTTGTGCATATCATTTCTCAACCTTTGGTTGGTTTAAGAAATTTACGTCAGTTGTTGTTGTTAACCATGCCGAATATCCAGCGACAGTGTAAAATTTAACTCTTTTTTCAAATATAACGTACACTAACGTATGTGTATGACATCATATGTCTAATTTAGAGCTGCATTTGTTTGCTTAATAGATATGGAAATTTTAGTTAACCTTGGACTTGATAGCTTGTGATCGTTCCATGATGATTTTTTTTGGAATTTTGTATAAACTTTAGTGGGACTTTTTTTCGTGTTTCCATTTTCTCATTTATTCTTTTTTTTGCAAACTCCGTATCAAAATAAAAAAAAATATATTCATCTTAATATTGTTTTTTTTTATCTTACAGCTCTATATTAATCTCCACTAAACAGAAATCCAATTTAGATTATACCTAGGGTCCGGCCTCGGTTATAACAACAGCAGCTGCAGTCTCATGTCAGGTGTTTGTTTCTTGTTTTTTTAACCACTGAAGAGGAACAATCAATATTTATTCAATGAATTGTTTTAATTGGAAGAGAAAAAAGTTAAGCGGAGAAAAAAATGAATAAAATGAAAGCTTCAAAAATTTCTAGTCGCGAAAGGTTGCCGTCATTGGTTCTAGCTGAACTGCTCATAGTAACTGTAAATTTTCAAAAACCAAGATTTTACCGAAGAAAGAGATTATATTTGAAAACATTATAAAATTTTTGTCATTTTAATGCATTTTTAGAGCTAAAAACTCAAGATTTGTTGATTTTTCACAATAATCGTTGTTTTTTGATAGATTATAAACGATATTGTCGTTCTAATTTCCTGAAAGAATCTAGAATAGATTGAAAAGACTTTTCTGCTCTTTGCATCCTATGTTAATAAGACTACTTTTCTTTTTAACGCAATATCACATTGACTTGTGCATAAGTTTAAGTAGTGTTTTGATTTTCTACAATCAGACGGGAAAAGATTTTGCACCATAAAATGACATTAGCAGAATCAAAGATCATTGATCAAATACAGCATACAAATCACACCAACACAGCAGTTCATGACACTTAACCGTAGTTATGAATAGAAAGGGAGGAACAGTTAATATTATGGCCAATATGGCTTGAGAGAGAAATAGAGAGTGTTGTTTATGGAGACATGTTTATCCACTAAACTAACTTTTCCATTCAATTTATGGCTTTTCAAACGGGCCATAAGAGTCCTCTTATTCCTTGGGATGCGATCATGGGTAAAGAAGGGCTATATTTTTCCCTTGGGAGAATTAAATATACGATGCCAATTTAGCCCACTTGGTGGCAAATTATGCCAAAATAAATCTAAGTCTATTAAAATGTAAATTAGGTAGAACCATCAAATATGTTTCAATGTTGCTTTTTAACATACACTTTTTTCCCTTAGTCTGTTATAGATACACATGACTATTTATCTAAGATATTGCATAATTTTTTAGCGTTATTACGCAACTCGCTTTCCTATCATTGCACACTTGCGTAATTATTGCATGAAAAAAATTTATGACGCAAAAGGAGTTTGTTCACTCGTCATTAGGTTTGTTCATATCTAAAAACGGTGATCGAACAATTTGTGTGTATAAATATTTGAGCAGGCTTGGAAATGGTGCGTGAAATTGAAATCTGTTCACTCAACAAAAGACGATGAACTTTGTTATAATATACATTTTAAGGGAATTTAACTTTATTTGTTAACGCGATAGGTGAGCAGCAAATCAACAAAAGAGGAACAATACAGACATGAATTGACCTATCAGTTTTCAAATTAAGGGCACTTCGATTAGTTATCAAGCGAGACTTTCCCAAAATGTTTCCAATGTCCTGCAAAATAGTCATCTTTGAAATGCGCACATTATTGAATGTCTGGGTGGGATCATCTGATGACCAAGATGTTCCTATAAACTTTCCAAAGGAAGTTACATTTAAAGCGAAGTTAGCTGCAGTATAAAGATATTTTTTAGGTATAGTGCATCGTATTAATTTGAAAAACTTTTTTTCCTCAAGTTGAATGTGTGATTGCAGATAAACATAAATAAAAAAGATTAAAAAAAAGATTTAAAAACTCTGTAAAACGATTATTTGCAAAGAAAGCATCAGCATGCATTATTTTCAACCATCTCAGAAGATAAGCAATTTATACATATAATATAGTTCCTTCAAAAGACTTATTTGGTATCGACTAAGGTAAGTGGGCAAAGATTATAAAACTGCTTGTGAAATTAAGATTTTTCTCTAACTGGCAAATATTTGGTTATCACAAAATTTATCATGGCAGAGATTTTGCAAAATTCCTGAAAGATAAAGACTATCTTCGAGAAACAACACGTACACGAAGACAAGCAAACGTAATTGGTTTTGTCGAAGTGTTTCACGGTCTGTGTTTTGAGACTAGAGTTGTAGGCGAGTGTGAAAAATAGTGATAGTAAGGTGAATTTAGTTCAATTTTGAAATTTTTGGAGACATTCACTTCATTTGTCCACTATTTTCTGGACTATCGGCGAACAAAAATTAACAACGCGCCAACTAATCCAAAATCAAAGAAGTCCATATTAATTTATTTGATTTTGAATTAGACAAAGTTTCTTTATATTACTAAGTGTGGATTACAAGGGCAAATAGCTGATTTAAAAGTAATGACAAAAATGGTAATTAACAAAATTTACGCTATGTGAACCCAAAAAATACTGTGGAAAAGCGGTCTCAGTTGTTCATTATTTGGACAAATCCGCCAAAAAAACAAATGTACATTTGCGGCGTAATGAATCTAAAAAAGTACAAAAAAGTGCTGCATTCACAATCAAAAATTTTATAAAGACTAACGCATTGGGCATCGGGTCACGTTTTGTTAATAAACCTTGCAAAATATCGAATTTGCAAAAGTAATTTTATATAATAGAGAAAAAACAGGTTTTGGCATACAAAAAATCTGCAATTGAAAGCAATTAATTTGAAGAATTTCCCCAACACCACTACGGAAACGAAGAAACATAACATAAAAAGTTCTGGAATATTTTGAAATTGTCGAAAAAGAAGTTCAGAAGGTCTCCGAGAACCAGGCAAAGACAAGAGTGACGTCAAAAAATTAGCAAAAATTGTTTAATGACAAAATAAGCACAAATATTTATGATGCACTGAAGGCTCGCGGTGTTCATGTTTTCAGAACTATAAGGTCACTCCCTTTTAGAGTCTTATAATATTGTTTCTGAACGCTTGATGAAAGAGAATCATATAAAATATCTTGAAAAACTTAAAGAAAAATTTCAACTAACTGAAATTTTTTTAAGCTGACGTCAAAAGAACCGTATTGCTAAACCCTGCAAAGGAAAAATTTTATGCGCTAGACGGAACTGATTGAAAACGCAGGAGAAAAACAGAGGCAAAAGAACACAATTCTAACAAAAAATTCGAAAGAACTATCTAAAATTATTGGAGGGTTGCAAAATTTATTGAAACTAACGTCCTCATTTTTTGCAGCTAAAACTATTTTTTACAGCATATTTGTAGCTAAAACTATCTTATTAGTCCATGCTGAAGTTTTTGAGATCTTCGCTGTTCTGAAAAAACTCGAGAAATTGAAATGCTTTCTAAAAACTAGAAAAACCATATTTGAAGACTGGAAGACAAAAAGTGACCTTCTCACCTTAAATTTGGTCGTCCGAGATGCTTTCACGCACTGATCAACTGGAAGGCTATAAAAGTAGCATCGATACTATAAATAACTCAATACTCAGGGAGCCTTTCCTCTTTATCCCATTTTGAAAGTTGGAAGTTGATGAAGAAAATCTATGGATACATATCTAAGAAAAAACAGAAGAAAAAGTGCCAATACAATCCGACCACTTCAGGTTCAAAAACCCGAGGTCAACATAAAATAGTAACGTTTAGTTTTCAACTCTAGAGCTATGGTTGTATTTATTTAGTTTAATATAGTATTTTACGTAATTAAAGACGTGTAGAGAAAAAGTGACAAAAACAATTTCTGTTGAAACGATTTTACTCTATATTTGTCTAAAAAATTTTTAAAAAAATTTTCGTACCATATCTTTGATTTCCGCTGAAGTAAACTTAGCCATCATTTTTCGAGAAGCTGTTATTTTCAAATTAGATTTTAGTGTAAAATAATTTTTAAGAAAGATTTTAATTGAACTTGTCATCACTTTCAAGGCCATTAAAGCTTGCCCTAAAAAATGCGCCTTCAAAAATTTGATTTCATTAGCATAATTTTTGACACAGAAACTAAAGTTGTTCTTCGCTGATTTATTTTTGGAACCTTTGTGAATTTAAACTTCATTTATGTTTGAAGTGAATCTGCACTTCAAAATGTCATCAATTTGATTTAAAAGATATATCAATTAATATAAACTCAAATACCTACGAATGGTGAAAAAAATCAAAAATGCCAAAACTTCGAGGAAATCTCTGCAAGAATGTATTTAGCTTTTCATGAGTTTTTGAAAAGTACAACTTTAGTATCTCTCAGCAAAACATTTTGGTTGCCAAACAAATGGCTCAAAAAGAATTTGTAGGGCTGGTATAAAGATCCCTCCGGTCGGAAAATTAAGGATTAAAGTATAGGCGGATTCGAGCGCACTTGGGTCTGATCAGAGGCGACTTCGAGCGCGATTGGGTCTGATCTTAACCTCTTCGAGCACACTTGCGTCTGATCAGAAATGTTTTCGAACGCAATTGGGTCTGATCAGGGACCATTTCGAGCTCATTATAATTTTCATTTTTTTGTTTTTTTTTACTCAGAGTTGTTGGCTCTGCCAAGGGGCAACCATAAAGAAGCGTTCTGATCAGAGACTCATCTAAAGTCCGATAACTCAGATCAGAAAAAAGGAGTCCAGCTGATATCAAAGGCCGGTCCCCTTCAGAGGAAATTTTGATTACCTGGGGACCATATGTTTTTTTATGGAAAGCTGACTAAACTCATCCATTGAGTCAGAAACATACACTAAACGGTACACTAAATAAAATTTGTTCTCAACAGTTGGGTTTCGTTTTCTTTAGCAATACGTTTTTAATTGATTTTTTCTTATATCAAATAAATACTGCAAACATAATTTTTTATGAAATGAATATATTATAGCAAAATTAGGAGCTTTTTTGATTTAAAAAATCTTTCTCTGATCAGACTATTTCGAACGCACTTGAGTCTGATCAGAACCGGTTTTGAGCGCACTTCAGTCTGATCATAAATGGCCGCAAGCGCAACTGGGTCTGACCATAAATGCTTCAAGCGCAACTGGGTCTGATCATGACTTCTTCGAGCGCAGTTGAGTCTGATCATAGTCTGATTAAGGTCTGGGCAATAGTATGAATTTGAGTCTGGACCATGGTCTGAAGATGGTCTGATCAGAACACCTTCGGTCTGAAAAGTCTGATCAGAGACCCTTTGTGTCTGGAAAGTGTGATCAGAGGTTACTTGGGTCTGGAAAGTCTGATCAGAGATAATTTCGGTCTGGAAAGTCTGATCAGACGCAAATTTGGGTCTGGACCTCAACCTGGGGGTATATCTATAATGGTAGATTATACATTATTATAATAGAGTTTTCCAAACTTATTCACAAATAATTCAAGTTAACCAATTTAATAACAGTTTCTCCGGCAAGACTTTTGCAAAATAACCGCCCAATGTTTGCGACAGTTGTGCAAGACAACTCTGTGAAATTTGTCTTGAAGGATTTGCGACATATAAGGTGCTAAACATCAGCGCAGAGCTGAGCATTTATTCAAGTATGGCATCCTTGAGATTTCAAGTTGAAAAATACGAAAAGGGACAAAGAAAAAATCTGAAAAGAAAAAAGGTTGTTATGGGACGATGGCTTTGGTTGTATATATTTTGTTAATGCGCTGGCTATTCTTAGTAGTACTATACAAACAAAGACCGCAAACAAAGACCGTAAATTTCGTAAATTAGCCAAACATTTCAGAAGATTTTCTTATCTTTTTGACTGAATGACTTTAATGTGGCTGCTACATAGTAATTTGAGTACAATTGTACTTAAATGGAACTGCTTCTAAATATTCTGAATAGTATTTGAAAGAAAAAAAGCTGAAGCAACATATACTGACTGTTTTACTCTCAGGTCTATTTTGTCAATGAAAATATCGAGGTACTGTGAAAAAATAAATTCCAAAAAAACACCACTATCTGGTAAGTGTCTTAAAGATTTCTAGATAACCGGTTTTAAGCAAAAATATTGCAAGATAACAGTCGTAGGCAAGAATAATGGCAGAGCTTGTAAAAATTATCATCGGAGGTAGATAACACCGTAGGGCTCTTTGTTGGTTGCTGAAAATTTCGTTGTAAAAAAAACTGGTAAACAACTCTAAAATGAATACACAAAAAATTGTTCCTGAGCAGAGTAGTTGTATCATATAATTACTTGCGCAAAAGTTCTGTGCGCTTCTAACGCAAAAATGTTTTTTATATTTCCAGTAATCAAAACATAATCCAGATGCTCTGAATCCAGAGTTGAGTAAATTATGAAACTATGGCAGATTGTCCAATTAAAATTTTGAGAGCAAAAAATTACTCATAACTTTTATTCCTGCGCTTCAATTTTTTCA